>NC_054831.1:65749389-66049389 GCF_018345385.1 Vulpes lagopus
TGACAGCTTTCTCACTGAACTTAAACCCAATTCACTGGCTGATGTGCTCTTTGGTCTGGCTAGATGGGCTTCTATTTACTTTCCCTCTACCATGCCCTCCTTTTCTTACCCTTCATTGAACACTTCTGTTTTTTTTTTTTTTTTTTTTTTTAAGAGAAAGAAGAGCCTGCATTGAATGAGTGACTTGTCAGCTAGATATCTTGCATGATGCAGGAGATAGGATGGTGAATAAGATAGACAAGTCTCTATCCACCTTATACTACATTCTGGTGGGGGAAATAGACAAATAAAAATGTTAGTTAGCCTCCAAGTAAACACTCCAAACTGTGGAAAGGGCTTGACTTAAAACCGGGTACTGATATAGAAATGACTGGGGAAGGTGAGTAGCATGCAGGGGAATAGTGCTCATTTTAGACCGATAGTCAGGGAAGGACTCCCTTACACTGGAGGCTGAGACATAAAAGGTAGGCAGAAAATGGATTCCAGGTTGGAGGCCACATTTCCTCCAAGGTCTTGGTAGGAAGGAACTTAACCAGTGTGATTATGGCACTATGAGGAGAGGTGAGTGGTGTATGATGATGCTGGGAAGGAAGCAGGGCCAGACCACACAGGTCTAAAAGGCTGTGAGAAAGAGGTTGGATTATAATCTTAGAACACTGGGAATAGGGTTCCCAGATAAAATATGGAACACCCAGTTACATTTCAGATGAATAACAAATAACTTTTGAGCTTAAGTATGTTCCAAATATTGCTTGTGACATGCTTATACTAAAAATGTATTCATTATTTATTTGAAATTCAAATTCAACTTGGCATCCTATTCTCTCTCTCTCTTTTTTTGCTAAGTCTGACAGCCCTAATTGAGAGGGCGCTGAAAGGTTTTCAGTAGGCAAGTGAGGCGATCCAATTTGTATTTTAAGAAGATCCCTTTGGCTTTTGTTTCTTGGAGGATAGTTTGGAGGGTAGCAAGAGTTAAATGAAGGCAGAAGTTCAAGGAGACTAGTTAGGCTACCATAACATCCCAGAGGAGGGATAGTAGTGGTCTGGCCCTAGAAGACCAGTGCTTCTTAAATTTGCATATGCGTAGGAATCATCTAGGGATCTTGTTAAAAGGAAGACTTAACTCAGAAGATCTGGGGTGGGATCTGAGATATTGCATTTCTAATTAGTTTGTAGGTGGGGCTGACCTTGCTGCTTCCTAGACCAAAGGTCAGCAAACTATGGCCCATCGGAAAAATCTGGCCTGCTGCCTATTTTTCTAAATAAAATTTTATTGAAACATGATCCATGTCCCTTTGTTTACATTTTTTCTATAGCTGCTTCCTGGTTTCATGCTATGATAGTGGAGTTAAGCAGTTGCAACAGAGACTGTGTAGTCCACAAAATCTAAAAACATTTACCACCCAGCCCTTCCCTAAAAAGTTCATTAACCTATGCCCTAGACCACATCTTGCTACTGCAAAAGTCTAGGCTTGGGTGATTACTGCGAAGATGGTGAGAAGTGGGCAGATTTAAGACACATTTGAGAGCACTGAATAATGAAACACTCCCCTCTGATGTGAGCCCAGGTACCCTGAACTACATAAAAACGCATCTTTAAACCTAAGCTGTTGCGACAATTGAGAACCTGGCTAATCAATGTTGATTCATCTTAGAAATATTTACCCATTCTAAGCTCAAGGGGTTACTCAGCACACATTTAGATATATATAGAAATCCATCTACGCACCCATAAATGCAAGTGTAAAGATACCACGGAACAGCAACTGGTAACCTGGAAGAATCATTTGTCATTCGAGAAAAAACTGAAGTTGATTCCTGCTTGTGCTTACTGCCAGCTCATTTTCCATCTCTCCCATCTCACCTCCCATGATCTCTACTTTCTCATGAAGGGAGAGTGTCTTTGTAGTAATTCTAGGAGGGGATACTGAGGCACAGCACTATGACCTCTCCTATCACTCGGCCCCTAGTGATACCCTAGAAATACCCTTTCCCCATCCTCTTCTCTACGTCTTAAGGAAAGGGAATATCCAGTACTTACATAAGAGGGAGATCACTTTAAAATGAGATAGAACACATGATGAGACGAGCATTGGGTGTTATACTATTGCTAGCAAATTTAATTTAAATAAAATAAAAAAAATAAAATGAAATTGAGGATGATTTTAGAAAGTAGGAGAGAAACCCAATTTTGGGTGCAACCTTCTTCTTGGCATTCATTTAGGATTCTTAGAATTGCCACTCTAACAGTTCTGCTGGTAATAGCCCACAGCAAGAGGTTTGTACCACACACTGTATGGTTTTTCTCTTGTGTCATACACCTGTTAAGGCCCCAAATGACTTATCCTTTAAAGGCCATTTCAGGGTTGTTAAAAGTTGTGAATTTTTGGAAATTGCTTTAGAGTATTTTAGCTTTCTAGGATGTTATTTTTATTTTTTATTTTTTTGCAGCGCTCAAACTCACAACCATGATATCAAGACCTGAGTGGAGATCAAAAGTCTGAGGCTCCACAGACAGGGCAATCCAGGTGCCCCAAGGTTGTTTTTTCATGCACTGACGTCTTCAAATGGTGGTCCAGAGATGCATTAACATAAGCAAGATAATTCCAGTTTTTGTGGAACATAATTTCTGTCTAGATAGCAATGGCACACTTGGATGGCTACTATGCTATCTTCAGGGTAGAGGGAAGGAAGCTGGTTTGTATAGTTAGAGCCCTTGTGACTCTGTAGTTTTCCTAATGTTATTACACAGATTTTTAATACATGTGCCTGCTATTCCTTCTCCCCATCCGGACACTGCATAACAATAACAGCCACAAATGTGAGAGATTAAACTTGCGGAAGAAACTGATCCATTTGACTCAGACAGCTGAAGTTGTTCAAGGATAATGAATACAAGATAAGTCTGGAGAGCTGTTGCTTGCATTCACAGCAAAATTTGAATCTCAAGTCCCATTTCCACAATGGCCATGTGCTTCATGAAACAACTCTTCCTTCCACGGGATACATTTATGTCACAATCCAAACAGATTTTCACGTAATTATTAGGCATTGGCAGGCTTGGAACTCCATGTTGAAAGTGGAGTTGTCTGCCCCATGAGCTAGTGTATTATGTTCTTTTGCATGAGAGTGAAAAAGGCATAAGGTTGAAAACTGTGCTCTCAAGAAATCCTTTTTTTATTCCCTCCTTAAATTTTAGATATTTCGACAACCCTGTTTAAATGTCTTACTACAGTGCCCAGGTGCTGAGGCATAGATGAGAGCCAATTAAAAAAAAAGCAGACACATAAAGGAAAAAGCTTCCTTTTCAAGAAGAACCTGCTAGAGGAGAAAAGGAAGAGAGCAGGAGTGCCAAGGGATTTTGTAATGAACTGTTGTCTGAAATGAGATTGGAAGGAAGGTTGGAGACGAAAGATCTGGTCGGACTCAGGTCTTGGAAGCATTATAAAAGGAGTGTTTTATAAGGAAGAAATCATTAAAAGGATTCACACATCCATTTGCATGAATTAGCAAACCCGGGAGAGTGTCTGAAATGCATTGCAAGAGCTGACCTGAAATGAAGGTCATTGATTTCCCCATGACATCAGTGCAGACCGAGCAGAGTTACATTTACAAACCTTTCCAGCCAGTGTTGAAAGATCATGGCCTCCAATTATCTGCATCTCGCCCATGGACTGGTCGTTCTAAAAAAAAGAAAAGATAATATTTCACTGTACCAGAAAACCTTTACAGCACATTTTCCCCCATCTACCCAGCTTGCGGCTGGATTGCGCCTGACAAATACGGCACAAATAGCTGGTACAGATTCCTGGTTGCCCCTGGTTACCGAGAGCCACTCGCCTGCTACTGTGCTGGAGACAAAGCATTCTAATGGCTTGAGGGGAGGGGAGACACTGCGGTGGGGGGATGTTAAAGGAGTGGAGAGAAAACGAACAAACCTAATTTAGGAACACAGAAGTGATGGGAGGTGCCTGAACCTACCCCAAGGCAGATTGAATTGGGGCAGGCAGTCCTACTCTGGGACCTCCCTGGGTGGAGGGGGCTCCCCTGGGGGCCCCCAGAAGTGGACCACGCATTTGTGTGCTAGGCCAACAAGCCCCAGTCCTCCGCCAGCAATCAGATGGTGATTCCCCAAGAGATTTGAGGCCTCCTCTACTCCTGCCAACACAGGTCCAGACCGTCCTCTGAGGTTGAGGGTGATTCTAACAGTTCACAGATCAAGCACTATGGCACTTAGGCCTTCAGGCAGGATTGAAGAAGCTTCAAGAAACTCTTGCAGTCCCAGGAATACGTCTAAGAGACTTTTTATACCCCTTTCATTAGAGATCATGAGTATTCACTTTTCTTTTTTTTTTGCATATGCACTTTTGTGATGTTTTTATATCATACATCATCCTGTCCTAATTAAATCGCACACACACACACACACACACACACACCCCAAAATGGATTGTCACATAGCACACATCACAACAAAATAACATGGAGACAGAACAGGAGACAGAAAGCAGGCAACTAGTTTTCTGGCCTCACTGCAGAGACAGGGCAAAGGGACGGACACACAAACCCTACAGACAGTGGCTCGGAGACCAAGCAAGAATGCGGTCATGTTGCAGTCCCTTCTAGCAATAACCTTAGGGAGAAGATGATGGTGCAGGCACCCTGTGAAGTATGTGCTGAACCAGAAAACACCTTAGGTCACTGCTGTGGCTTTCTTAGCTTAGGATTTTCCTCTCTTATTCCAGCAACAAGGCTCTGACTCCTTCCTGGAGGTTGGGTGGAGCTGTGTGGGGCGGGCGGATGTCGTTCATTCCCTAAGGATCAGGTGGGGCCAGGCCTTGCTAGGTAACCAGCTACGCCTGAAGCCGAATCCAGCCTTGGACTTTCTAGCTACTGAAGCCAGGGTCTCCCCTTAGGAATGTTCCTGGGTTGGTTTGAATTGGATTCTGTCACTTGCAACGGAGTCTCTATCGAGGCATAGTTACTCGGTCATAGAATTGGTCATCTGGGAAGGGAAAAAGCAGCCAAATAACCAATAGAATCGTTGTTCCAATGAAGCAGCTGTTTGTCTTTTTACCTTACTGCTTGAGAGAGGAGAAAAATGACCTTAAAATGTTTTCACTTCCTCTTGGTAAAGCATTCACTCTTTATGGCAACAGGGTGGAAGGGATGTCCAACAATTAGATAAGTGCAAAAAAATTCTTAATGGGAACTGATCTCAAAAGGAGAAAGTCAAAGAACATCCAGAATTCACAGATCTCTTGCTGTTTTTGAATGAACATTTATTTATTTATTTTAAAGATTTTATTTATTTATTTATTTATTTATTTTTTTAAATTTTATTTATTTATGATAGTCATACAGAGAGAGAGAGAGAGAGGCAGAGACACAGGCAGAGGGAGAAGCAGGCTCCATGCACCGGGAGCCTGACGTGGGATTCGATCCCGGGTCTCCAGGATCGCGCCCTGGGCCAAAGGCAGGCGCCAAACCGCTGCGCCACCCAGGGATCCCTAAAGATTTTATTTATTTGAGAGAGAAAGCATGAGAGAGAGAGAGAGAGAGAGAGAGAGAGAGAGAGAATCACAAGCAAGGAGAGGGGTAGAAGGAGAAGCAGACTCCCTGCTGAGCAGGGACACCTGCCCGCCCCCGCCCCCCCCCCCCCCCATGCAGGGCTTGATCTCAGGACCCTGGGATCATGACCTGAGCTGGAGGCAGACACTTAACCAACTGAGCCACCCAGGTGTCCCTTGAATAGGCATTTATAATCATACATTCACAAAGAGTCATGCTTTAGGTTAGGAACTTGTCAAAGGAGAAGATTTTCTTGTCACTTTTAGAGGTGCTGAGATACAGGCGTTAACATAGGGGGACTGTCTGCATATTAGACTGAAATGTGTTGTTAATAGCAGCAGGAAAAATAAAATTTCAATACCTCCAGAGGACAGAGGTATGCAGAATTGGATGCAACTACTAGACCGCAAAGTTTAATGTAACAAACTAGATTTACCCTCTGCCAAATCAGAGTAAACTTCATAATAATTCTACTATGATCATCTTCATTCTATTGATTGAAAGCAAGAACCACACTATATCAGAAACCTAAATAATATGTTATAAGTCACCCATTCAGCATGTTGCCACGCAAGTCTTATATCAGAAGGTCTTACTTAGAGTCCAGGTTTATAACATGTTTTTATTATTAGATCTGTCCTTAACTCATCTGGAACTTATGTCTTCCAAGTGTGTATATAGTCAATTGTCCCAATACTACTTATTGAATTGTTTGGGGTATTTCCCCCCTTCTGGTTGGAAATGTCATTTTTATCCTATCTTTCTTTCTTACATGTGAGGGCCAATTTCTATATTATTCTGTTTCATTAGCCTAAAATGCCCATTTTCACATTCATATATACTGTTAAATTATTATCACTTTTTAGTATTTGGTAGAGAGAGTCCTGTTTTTGTGTTCTTTTTAAGAAATGGTCTTAGCTATTTCTGTATATCTATTTGCCAATTTACTGGGCTGTTATGAAGGTCAAATGAATTAATATATACTAATTATTTAGAACAGAGCCTGGCACACCATAAATATTTCCCTCCCTCCCTTTCTTCTTCCTTCTTCTCTGCTTCCTTCTTTTTCTCCTTCCCTCCTTCCTTCCTAGGAAATGGTCACTCCTCAGACCTCTCTGGTACTCTGGAGTCTGGAGCTCCCTCTGGTTTGATCACGCCAGCAAAGAAACCTTTCGTGTCTTGCTGGAAGGGAGAGCAGAACTTCCAGGACCATCTTCTCCATTCATTCATTACCCATCACCTTGCTGCTTTTAGCCCATTCCTCCTTCTCTCCACCTTCTAAGAACCTAGAGACTAACTTGTGAGCCTTTCAGGAATTCTGAGGTATGAATCCTGTATTTCTCATTGACAATTCCCTCCATAGGCATTTAGGTGTTCACTTTGCCTATTCGGTTGAGTCAGTGCCCTTCCTTAATCCGTTTTGCCTCCTAAAAAGCACTGACATCTCTTATCTGCTGAGGTCTTCTTCCCTCCTCTTTGTCCTTGCACATGTGTATACCTCATTTATTTCTTTACTGGTATTTTGGTGGGATTTCAGGAGGGAATAGAGCAAATTGTATGCATTCAATCCATTGCATGTAGCCATGATATTTTTCTGATGGTCCAAGAGCATCCTTTAATTCCTAGGATTGATGTATATTTTTTAAAGATTTTATTTATTTTTCATGAGAGACACAGAGAGAGGGGCTGAGACACAGGCAGAAGCAGAAGCAGCAGGGAACCTGATGTGGAACTTGATCCCAGGACTCCGGGATCATGACCTAAACCAAAGGAAGACGCTCAATCACTGAGCCACCCAGGCACCTGGATTGATGTATTTTTTAAAACATCATTGGTTTTGATTTGATAATATTTTATTTGGGATTATTTGTCTTATCTTCATATTCATCTCATCTTCATTCATCTTATCTTCCCAAGTCTTATCTTCATAAGACTGCTTCGTCTTATTTATTTCATTAGTAAGATTGGCTTATAATTTTAAAACAAAGTTATACTAGCCTCATACAATTCATTGAGTGGTTATCTTTTTTCTATGCTCTAGAAGACTTTGCATAGGAATGGACTGATCTCTTTTGCTAAGGTTCAGTAGAGCTCAGTATAGGTATTATAGAGCTCAGTATAGGTATTACTTAATCCACAACTTACAAAAGAGGAATCTGAGCAATGAGCATTTACAGACCTTCCCAAAGAAGAGCTGCTAATAAGTCAAGGGATCCAGTTCAATCCTGGAATTGCCTGGTTTCATAGTATTCTGGTGTAACCTACCCCAGCCCAGCACCTGCAATATTCCTAGAAGAAAGAAGCCCATAGTATGTCTTTGAGAGGAACCTGAAGAAGGAGTGGATCCTGCTTATACTAATGAAGTGAAATATGTGAGCTTAAATGGCCAAGAGAAGCCAACATCTTGGTAGGAATGCTGGCAGCAGTTATGTAGATTTAAAGTGCCAAGGGAATCTCTGACATTTGGTTCAGGCTTCCTTGAAGGAAATATTTTGGAAATTACCAGTTTAGGTGACCTGGTCTCCAGGTACAAAAAGGGCATGCCCAAGTAGCCCTGCAAGTGTGGCGATTCCTCCCATGGAGACTTTGGACTGCTTAGATAATGTTTAGAAAAAAAAAAAAAAAACATTACTGAGCAAGAATAAATATCCTGAATTCCTGTCCTTTTGAGGAACAGGAAGGGGAAAAGTAAGGAAAATAAATAAACAGAAAACCACTCTCTAAGCCATTCATTTTCTTTCTTCTTTTTTTTTAAAAAGATTTATTTATTTATTTATTTATTTATTCATGAAAGACACACACACACACACACACAGAAAGAGAGAGAGAGAGAGGCAGAGACACAGGCAGAGGGAGAAGCAGGCTCCACGCAGGGAGCCCGACGCAAGACCCCATCCCGGGTCTCCAGGATCACGCCCTGGGCCGAAGTCAGACACCAAACCCACGGATTCCCCTAAGCCATTCATTTTCAAAGTCAGAGACACTTGCTTCAGAATCTGTACACAGGAGAGCTTTTTCAATATTCTCAGTTACCACAGATCCCTCAATTTTGCTTTTCCCCCATTAGTCTTATTTTTCCTCTCAGCTATTCTGTGCTCAGTAAGGTCATTGATCCTATATTAAATGGATAGAGATACAAAACAAAAACCAGAGATACTTCATTATAAGGAGTTTTAATGACCAAACTGCCTGAGTTTCTAATTAAAAGGGTGCAAACGACTATTCTTTTTTTTTTTTTTTTAAACTCTAACATTTGATGCCAAGTCACAGAACGAAGACAGGTGAATCGGTTCCAGCATTCCCAGTTTTCTTTTCAACCAGTGGTTGATGTAGGACAGGACTCTTCACTGGATCCCTTAGTCCTTTAAGCTGCCTGATATCAGAGTGGAGGGCACAGAGCAGTCGAAGCCTGTGTAGCTTCTGTGCCCCTTGCTTCAAACAGAGCAATTCCACTTACATCGGCTGGATTCAAAGTTAGTTGGTGCAGGCAAAAAAAAAAAAGATTCTAAAATCATTGTGTTAGTGTTTTCTTCTTTGAAATTGGCTTACTTTTTGGTTTCCTGTTCACTTAAATACCCATCTGCTTCTGAGATCGTTTAGGAACTCATTCTTACAACCTATGGGGGAGAATGCTGTGGAAAGAAGAATGTGGGGGTTAACTGACCAGGCAGCTGGGGTCCCCAGCTACCCACAAGGACCAGACTGTCTGGGTTCTACTCACAGCTCCACTCTCCATTAGTTGTAGGACCTTGAGGAAGTTACTTAACCTTTCAGTGCCTCAGTTTCCCTATTTGAAAAAAAGAGCATATTAATAGTTTCTACCTCTTAAGATTATTGGAAGACTAAATGAATTCATGTTCATGGAGCACTTAGAAAGGTGGATTTAAAATTATCAAGTGCATAAACTAGGCCCTGTATTCTCCTAAGGAACTTGCATATCTACCTGGTGCCCAAACACTGACTTTGTGATGTATTCTTTGTTCGGTCCACTCAGCATATTACTACTCTGCGGGTGCCATGCACTCTGTGGTTAGGGTTTACCAAGGCTAACCACTACCCATGAGGCATGTGGGTGAGGAGGACTCATGTCCTTGCACTGCCACTTTGTATCTCGACGGCAGCTTTGGTTAAAAACGACCTCATATGTGTTTTCTTTTGGGGTTTCTCAGTGACCTCCCAGTTCCCACACTGTGGTGTCTGAAACTTTACAGTGGATCATTTGGTGGGCATAATTTCTGGCATTTCACTCTTCTGTTTTCATCCTTCTCCTCAACAGGCAGAAACCAGAGATTGTGCTCTGACCTACTTTTGTACTTAGCTCTCATTAGATCCTAGTGGGAGCCACCTACAAGTCAATAGAGCAAGGAGTTTACCTTGAAACTGCCTTACAAGATGGCAGCAGAAGGTCTGTGGTAGAACGTGAGAATGGATGGCTGGGTTTCTGCTCTCTTTCCAGGCCCAGCTATTTTCACTTTGGAGATCATGAGATACCCTAATTTCTTTCACCATTTAGCTTAACCATAAATTCACCATTTTAGCTTAATGTAATCTAAAATTGATTTATATACTACTTATAAACAAAAGAACCTCAACTAAGATACCATGCTAACTTACAGGAAAAAGTATTTGCAAATTTTGATAAATATTACTAGTGACAAATTACTTGTGGCACATCTCATCCCTATTGATGAACACCACTGTCCTGCATTGAGACCTCAGGAGTTCCCGGCATACAATCTACTGTGTTACCCTCTGTGTCTTAGCCTATACTTGTTCATACCACACTCCTCCAACTTTCTTCACATGGGTAATTCACACTCTTTCATCAAGACTCAGTTCAGGCCTCATCTCTTTTAGGAAGCTTTCCTAGAGTCCCCTGGACTTTATATGTGTCCCAAGAACACTCTATGCAGATCTGCGTGTTAATAGAGCATAATCAACTGGAATTTTTTATGAATGTAACAATTGCCAATAGAATAGAAACTCCTTCAGCATAACAGCCTTATTATCATCCTAATTGTATCCTCTGTTGCTGGCACATCGTGGTATCCAGTGTTTCTGAAGCCATACTGAAGCATCTGAGTACATACATTGGCTATATTTTTAATACTTCTGCTACTTAGACAACAAGTGTTCTTGGCAGCACTTGGTTTCTATTACTTTAAGCTCTTTCTCCAGCTGTCCAGAAGCCTAAAGGAGCTTATTACTCAATGGGAGTCAGAGAAAAATGAAAATTATAAACAAACTCATGAGAAATAACAGTAAAGCTCAATTGAGAAGGACTTAAATAAAGTTGACTTGAGTAACTTGGAAGATGGGAATACGGGAAAAATGTAAACCTTCCTCTGTTATGTCTGATTTCCATCCAAATTATATTTCTTTATTCACATGCTTTTATTATGTCAGTTCCCAAACAGTCTCCTCAATATTTTTAAAAACCTAAATGCAAATATCCATGTGAATTCTGAACACTAAAATTGTGAGAATATGATTTATTAAGATACTTAATAATAGGAATTCATTTCATGATTAGTAAAAGATACATTTTAAAAGCCAAACTCATATTTTAACCAGAAAAAAACCCAAATAGGTTAGTATGTACAATTTCATTCATTTGGAAGTCCACATGTATTTTGCATTTCCTGAATTTGGTGTGTCTAACTTTCCAAACATGATGTGACTTTATTCGAAGACAAAATGTCTTTCTTTTTAATGACAATGATTTATTACTCCATTGTGATTGGTATTCTACTCCACCCAGTCTCCAAGAGGGGTAGTGGTTAGCTAAGAGTAATCTCTACCCAACAGAGAAAGGCTCTTTTCTTTATGAGAAATAAAGGAGAGTTGAGTTAGAAGAAGGGGCCACAATGATGTGAAGAATCTATAGGCTAGAAGGAATAATGAAGGGTCATCAAAAAGAAAGAAAGAAAAAAGAAGAGAAGGAGGGAAGAAGGAGAAAATAGACCTTTATTTTAATTTAGTTATAAAGGACCCCTGGAAGGAGGAAACACAGTTTGAAAACAGATCCAGTGGGTTTGCTTTACATGAACTCTGTTTGAAATCTTGAAGCGGGATATCCTTCTGTTTTGAATCTTAGTATGGACTGCTGTTTTGGTTTAAGTTATGCTTTTAAATTATGGATCAGAAGGACAAACAAGTGAAGCCTCTCAAAACATGTGAGTGACCCCAAAAGACTTCAGTAAAATCTGTGTTTTAAAACGTGGATGGCCATATTGCAGTGGTGACTCTTTCTTGAAAGACCATTTTCTCCACACAATTTTTTCCCCCTAAATAACCCAGGGAAGATTTATAATTATAACTTAAAAAAAACACAATTGAAAATAGTTGTTCAACAGTAATGAAATCTTAAACCAGCTCTCATGAACTGGTTTTAGGATTGCCAGGGGAAGGAATGGTGGACAGCAAAGACCAAGACTGGCAGCCGATAGCATGCCAGAGAAACTTCTAGAACACACACCACTTTTGGACATTAAACTTGGGTCTATCTTCTTTCCTACCCAATTATACTCTGGGTCCAAAGAGTTCTGCTCTCTTGTGTCACTTCTTAGCTCAAAATATTTCTGAAGATGCTCATGCTGCAAAATGATGTCTGATTTTGTCTGATTTTTTTTTTCCACCTGAGGGGCCCTGCATACCACAAACACCAAAACACAAAGACATTTGCTTTTTTTCTTTTTCGTTTAATAAGGAAGTTTCTGGAAAATTCTGTTAACAGTTTGAGCTAATGAGAATTATGCAACAGGGACATGTGTGCTGAACTGGGCTTTGCTCTCTATCCCCTTGTAGAGTCAGGTTTGTTGTGCGGTGAGGGGGATGGAGAGTATGGTGGCGGAGAAAGGCAAGCCTTTTCTTGGGAAACCAGAAAAAGGGGCTGATATTTCTTCAAGTTGGCGACCCTAAATCACTCAAAGCAGGTGTCTCAGAGACCAAGCTCCCCAGATAACCAGATAACTGTGTTCCCTCTTACCTCTCTACTCAGAAGGTATAGTCTTGGAGGCACCTGAATCAGGAGAAAGAGGCCTGTGGGAGAAGAACCTAGCTGTCCCAACTCCCTGAAGAGCTGAAGTGGGTCAGTCTCTTGTGGGTTTTAGGCAGGTTCAGTCACCACCCAGGAGCTGGTCCTGGGCCCAGCTTATGCCCTGCCCTGCCCAACAGACACAGGCTCTGCTCAGGCTTGCAGCCTGCAGGGATGATGAGTACAGCTCCTTTCATCTCCAGCTCAGGTGATCTGGGTAGAAACATGAGCCCAGCCATGGACAAAGCTATAAAACTTCAAAATATTAAATATTTAGAAATATGGTATGTGGATCTGCATTTGTAATTTTGCCTTGGGCCCTGTAAATATTAGAAGCAAGGCTGACTTTGAGAACCATTTTTAAAAAAGATTTTATTTATTTATTTATTCATGAAAGACAGAGAGAGAGAGAGAGAGAGAGAGAGAGGCAGAGACACAGGCAGAGGGAGAAGCAGGCTCCATGCAGGGAGCCCGATGTGGGACTTGATCCCGGGACTCCAGGATCACGCCCTGGGCCAAAGGCAGGTGCCAAACTGCTGAGCCACCCAGGGATCCCACTTTGAGAATCATTTACTGAACATTTACTAAGTGCCAGGCACTATGCTAAACACATCACTTTTATGAATTCTAACAAAATCCCATGAGGTACCATCCAGCAACCATACTCTTTGGTATTTACCCAACAAGTTGAACATTTATGTCCACACAAAAACTTACACTTGAATGTTTACAGCAGTTTTATTCATAGTTACCAAAACTTGGAAGCAACGGAGATGTCCTTCAGTACGTGAGAGGATAAATAAACTGTGGCACTCCCAGACAATGGAATATCATTTAGTGCTAAAAAAGAAATGAGCTACCAAGCCATGAAAATACATGGAAGATGGTTAAATGCATATTCCTAGTGAAGATGCCAATCTGACATGGGTATATACTCTATGATTCCAACCATAAAACATTCTGGGCAAGTCAAAACTATGGAGACCCAGGTATCAGTGGTTTTCAGAGGTTGTGGGGAGGATGCATAAGTGGAACACTTACAAGTGGAACACAGGTGATTTTTAGGGTAGCATAAATACTCTAGGATACCATAATGATGGATATGTGTCATTACACATTTGCCCAAACACATAGTTTTGAGATGTCAATGTAGGTTCACCAGTTGTAACATATGTAACACTCTGGTGAGGGATGTTGATAGTGGGGGAAGCTGTGGGTGTATGGGGTCGGGGGTACATGGGAACTCTCTGTACTTTCCCCTCAATTTTGATGTGAACCTAAAACTGCTCTAAAAAATTAAGTCCATTTAAAAAAAAAAATCTTATGAGATAACAAGTACTGTTATCATCCCAATTCAAGTAACTTTGCTAAATAACAGTAACAGGTTCCACAACTGGAAAGTGACAGAGCTGGAAACAGGATAAACCTCTGTCTTGCTCCAAAGCCTCCACTTAACTAATATATTCTAGAGTTTTCCTCTAGGGTCTGATCAGAATCTACCTTCATACTATACTTTGTCTCCCCTAGAGGTGTGTCATGTTCACATGAATCACCCGTACAGACTGTGATCTTGAGGCCTAAGAATCTGCATTCCTAGTGAGCTCCCAGGTGATGGGGAGGGTACAGGTCCCTAGGCCACCTCTCAGTCATCAAGGTCTATGTTCTACCCTGCCAGCTAAGTCAGCGCACACCTTGCATTTTATCATCGTGTGTCTTATGGATGCTCCCTCCACCCAGAATGTTTTTATGTCACGTCTCTTCTTGTTAAAATCATAACTTTCCTAGACATATAAAGTAAACATCACCTGATCCTCAGCCCACCACCACCATCAGCCAGAATTGATTTCTCCCACCAATGTCTTTCCTTTGCATTAAGCACCAATTCCTGCAGTTCTTGTTATACTACTATTCCTTGCTCATCATCTATGCATCTGTTCACTTTTGCTATTCTAAAGGCAACTTGGGGATAGAGACTTTAGATCTTTCATCTTTGTACGTTCCTTAACACTGAGCAAGCCTTGGATGCAGAATGGAACATGACGTGTTCCCCTTTTCTGTACAGTGAGGACAATAACACTGTTATTGTTATTGTTTGGATTGTTGTGAGGTTTAAGTCAAATGTCATATGTAAAGTGCTTTGCCCAGAGTAGGCCCCTGATAAATATTTATTGAATTGGATTTTCCTTCTCTGTTATCCATCAAAGGGAAGGGGGAGAGTGTGGGAGTGAATTAATGACAAAGCCAGGCCTACCTTAAAGTATCTTAATCATATGAATAACTTTATTCACATGATTTTTTTTCTATCAAGCTCTACTTCACTTTGTTTTGTTTATTAACTTCCAGTCATTCATGTAACTAAAATTTATCAGTATTTATAGAAGGAACCTGGAGTATTATTTCCTGGTTCACATTTTCTATGGAAATCATTGTCTAAAACTCAACATGGCTTACAGACACAAGGAATAAATGTGTCCTTACATCATGGTAAAGTATAAGGTAATGTAACAATACATTTAATGTACATCTATAATCTAGTGGTATGTCCATATAACTCAAAACAACCAAATTTAAAATTAGGTAATGGTTTTCAGGTAACATGATTGTATAAGAAGAAATAATTATGACCAGACACAATGGTTATCTTAACCAATTACTCACCAGGACACCTTGGCAAACTCACTTGATTTCTCATTTACTCCATCTGAAAAATGGGGATAATACTGCCTGCCTTACTTGCTTCCCAGAATTCATGTCAAGAACAAATAGGTTGCCAATGCTTGCAAATGCTACAAAAAATAGAGCATACTTTTTATGTGCAAAAATGCACTAACAATATCCTCAGCCACAATACAAAGCTAGAGGGAAAAGGCAATTTATATGAAATACAAAGAAAGTAGAATACCAAATGTCAAGCATTTCATTTACTATTACTATATATTAGGTTTATGGTTTTGGGCCAACTTCTCCAGGTATCTAATGAGACATGAGCATTACGTGAGAAGGTTCGAGAGCAGAATGCTTCTAGGGCCACCTTTTACTTTTCAGAATAAGAAAAGATGGTTTATGTGATGTAGGCATGTTGATTGGCAGTGCAGGCTTGCAAATTCCTTCAGTATTAAGTCATGTCTTCAAAACTGGGTGGGGCGCTGAGTTATTAAATTTTTTCTTTGCCTCTGGAGGCCAGGGCTTGGAAGTAGCTGAAGACTACATGTGAACTGAGCTGGGTGGTCTCGGGAAAATTCTGTGTAAACAGCGTTGCTCATCTAAAAGTAGCACAATACCCTGCACATCTGTCTGTCCATATTATACAAACAGAATCTGGACTCCATTAATGTGCCTGAGGAATAAATTATTCTCTAATAAATATTTTTATAATCACAGTGGAAAGGAAGGGTCTAGGACAGCAAAGGAAATGAGACTCTGCTGTACCAATTTGTTGGCGGAAGCCTGGAAGAAGAATGGGAGAAGGGAGTAGACCACAGCTGTGTCTGACTTAAAGTGGGCATGCCTTCTTTAAGATGGGAAAGGTGGGGTTCCATATAGACTAAGGTACAGGAGAGTACCTTATACTATACTTGCCATTGAGGAATGCCAGATCACCCAGGGAAGGTGGCTTTTGCTCTTAGGTCCTACCAGATGATCGAAGAAGAACTCAATGACGCATCCAACTAAGGCTGTAGACCCGACAACCTCTGTGCCCCAAAAGTCAGAATGTCCACATGAGGTGGCCTGACAGAACCAGCAGCCATGGAACAAGGCACTTGGGCTGTTGCTTATGCATCCACATATTACTAATGCATAAATACCTACTCTTCTCTCTTTACGCTCATCAAGTATTTGTTGTCATTGGCTGATGACACCAGGGCCTTTGTTTTGTAAGAGTAGCAGGAGAAGTTGTTTGAGTCAGAGATGGCAGGAAAGAGAGAAGAGGAAGCTGGAGGCTGATATGACCACTGTTCTCTGTCTGGTTCCTTTGACTGCATTTGAGCCCTGATGTTGGAGGACTGAACTGCTTTCATTAGAGGCTACGATTATAGGAAGAGTCAAAGGTCTGAAGCAGGGCATGTTCACAAATGTTTGGGGCCCCTGCCTCTGTGAAAAATCTGATCCTGCCCTGGCACCCTCACTCGCACAGACACAGGCACTCACAACAGGCACCGTTAGCAGTGGCCTCGGTACCAATCCTAAGAAGGGGCTTCTCAGGAAGAAACACTGAAAGCAGGTACTGGAGCAGGGGCTGGCAGAGTAGGTGGCAGATGGTCTGTAGTAACTGCAGCTGACAGACTGACTTATAGACACATGTAAGGATGCCCTTGTGAACTCAGAAATAACTGAAGAGTAAATTCTTAACTGGGCAGGTGGGAGACGTGTAATCCCAACTCAGTGCACTTTGGCATACTCATACCTGGATCTACTTTTGTAGTTAGTGACTGGTAGTGCTAAAGGTGAAAGCTGCATAGAGAATGATATTTGGGTTTCAGAAACTTCGAATATTTATTTGGTATTTATATAACCTCCCTCTGATTACATCAAATTCATTTGCTGTCAAGTTCACAATGTCCTTCACATAACGGAGTTCATGAAACTGTTTCCTATTATGGCACTTTGGTTTTTTATTTAAAAATTTTAAGGGAGTGATTTTTGTTGTTGTCGTAGTTTTAAAATCTCATTGTATTTTGATAAGTCCCCGTGACTTCTGCTGCATGCCAAGATGGAATAACAAAGACCAGATTTATCCTCTTTCCTTTAAAAAAAAAAAAAAAAAAAAGCAGAATGTGGGCAACAACAGTTTCAAGACACTGGATGTCAGGCAACAAAGAAGAGCAATCTCTGAGACGGGAACAAATGAAGTGGATCCTAGGACTGCCTAGTTAACTGTCTTGGTAGAGTTTTCAGGCCACAGCATAGAGAAGGAGAAATGGTGGGGCCTGGGAGACTGAGTGGAAAGGATGGAGCTGAACATCCTGGAAGAACCTGACAGCCATTTCTCAGGACAGGATACCAGAGGGAAGGCCTGCAGAAGGAGAA
This sequence comes from Vulpes lagopus, assembly GCF_018345385.1. NCBI lineage: Eukaryota > Metazoa > Chordata > Mammalia > Carnivora > Canidae > Vulpes > Vulpes lagopus. The sequence goes on from NC_054831.1 coordinate 65,767,025, forward strand.
TCAGCAGCTCTACAGATACAGACGAAGAATCTACCTGATGCCAAGGAAAGAACCATCTAAATGGATTAGAGGGAACAGTGCCCAACATAAACAGGGCCAGGAATAGTACCTGTCCCCACCAGAAGGGGAAATACCACAATTGATGGGGAGTTGCGTAGAGTACTCTGGAGGATCTTGCCTCAGTGGTGAAGCATTACTAGCCCTAGCCCGAGGTTTGCTCTGGACCCACCTAACAAATCATAAATATATGATTTGAAATGATCTAACTGCTTCCAAGTAACAACTACATCTCAAAATAAGGCTCAAGAATATATAAGGGAATAAAAAAAAATTACCCAGCCATAAACAAACGAAAAGATACTCATCATTACTAATCATAAGAGAACAGCAAATCAAAAGTACAATGAGATATCACCTCACAACCGTTAGCATGGCTACTATCAAAAAACCAGAAAATAACAAGTGTTGATGAGGATGTAGAGAAACTGGAACCCTTCTACATTCTTAGTGCTAATGTAAAATGGTGCACCCTCCTTAGAAAACAATGTGGTGGTTCCTCAAAAAATTAAAAATAGGATTACCATGTGAAACAGCAATTCTACTTCTGGGTATATATCCAAAGGAACTGAAAGCAGAATGTTGAAGAGATATTTGCACACTCCGGTTCACTGCAGCATTATTCACAACAGTCAAGAGGTAGAAATAACCCAAATGTCCAACAGTGGATAAACAAAATGTGGTATATGGATATAATGGAACATTATTCAGCCTTAAAAAGAAGAAAACTTTGTCATATGCTGAAACATGGATGAACCTTGAGTACATTATGCTAAGCAAAGTGAGACAGTCACAAAAAGACAAATACTGGTAGCTTCCACTTATTTGAGGTGACTAAAGTAGTTACAATAATAGAAATAAAAAGTGGAACTGTGGTTGCCAGGGACTTGGGAGAGGGGGAAATGGGTGAGTTGTTCAGTTTCACAGAGTTTCAGCTTTGCAAGATAAAAATTTCTAGAGGTCTCCTGCCAACAAAGTGTAATACTGCACACTTAAAAATGATTAATGTGGCAAGTTTTAGGTGTTTTTATTTTTTCAAATAATTGTGTTTATTTAAGAAATTCATCACACCATAAGGTACAATTCATTTTTTTTTCCATAAGGTACAATTCAAAGTGTTTGACATCTAATGAAAAATTCTTAGGCACAGAAAGAGGCAGGAAAATGAAGAAAATAAAAATCAATTGAAACCAACCAAGAACTGACCCAGATGTTAGAAGATAAGGACATTAAAATAGTTTTTAGAGTTGTATTCTATATGCTCAAAACCTTAGAGACTTGGAAGATATAAAATTTTTAAAAGACACAAATGGAGCTTCTAAAAAGTAGAATATCTAAGATGAAAAATGCATGAGTGTGGTGGGCATAATTCTTAGATGGTCCCAGGACTCCCATCCTCTGGTATACACATCCTTGAGTGTGAAAGAAACCATGAATATGAAGGAATATCACTCCTACACTTATGTTATCATATATGGCAACAGGAATTTTTCAGATGTGATTAAAATCCCCAATCAGTTCATTTTAGCTAAACAAAAGGGAGATGACCCAGGTAGGTCTGAGAACTCAGGGGAGTCCATCAAAGAAATAGGAAGCTTGCTGGCTTTGGGAAGCAGACACACATTCTGCTGGCTTTGTGAACAGCTGGCTTTGTGAACTGCCACACTGTGGAGAGAGCCAAGTGGCAGGAAATAGGGGGCAGTCCCCAGTAGGTGAGGACTGCCCACCACTGATACCAGAAAGAAAGTGAGACTCTTCACTTGCAGCCATGAGAAAATGAATTCTGCCAGCAACCTGGAGGAGCTTGCAAGGGTGTATTTCCTCAGCTGGCTTTATAAGGATGCATCCAGCTGACAACCTTGGGAGACCCTGAACATCCTGGCACCAGACTCCTGACCCTGACAATGTGGGATCATAAATGTCTGTTGTTTTAATCTGTTAAATTTGTAGTGATTTGTCATGCAGCAATAGAGAACTCATACAGATGACAAGATGAATGGCAGATGAGATACTGCAGGAGAAATGATTAGTGAGCTTGAAAACAGCAATAGAGAGTGCCCCAAATGGAACACATAGACAAAAAACAATTTTTAAAAGGTAAAAAGATCATCAATGAGCTGTGGAGCAACTTTAAGATATGGCCTAAATGACATGTCTGTAGAGCTCTTGAGAATGGGAGGTGGTGAAGAAAATTATTAGAAGAAATAATACTTGAAAATCTCCAGGTTTGATTAAATATATACACCCACAGATCCAAGAAGCTTAACAAAATCCAGGTACAAGACATATGAAGAAAACGACACCAAAGCATGAAAATAATCATGACAATGTAGCTCTGGTTAGAAACAATTCAAGTGAGAAGATAATGGCACAACACATTTAAAGTACTGAAAAAAGACTGCCAATCTAGACTTCTGTACCCAGCAAAATTATCATTCAAAAACCAGGAGTGAGGGGTGCCTGGGGGGCGCGGAGTCCATTTAGCATCTGACTCTTGACTCTGGCTCTGGTCATGACCTCAGGGTCATGAGATCGAGCCCTGAAAAGGGCTCTTCGCTGGGCATGGAGCCTGCTTAAGACTCCCTCTCTCCCTCTTCCTCTGCCCCTCCCCTCGATGTGTGCTCTCTCTCTCTCTCTCTCTCTCCAAAAAGGGTGGTGATATAAAAATGGTGTCAGACATACAAAAGCTGAAATAATTCATCAGCAGCAGAACTACACTGGGGAAAAAGTTAAAGGACAAACTGCAAGCAGGAGAAAGATGATCTGAAAAGGAAATATGGGTTTGCACAAAGGAATGAGAATGACTAGATATGGTTAAGTACATAAATAAGTAGAGAAGATTTTTTACATTTTGTATTGAAACCTTGGTATTGAAATCTTTTTAAAAAGTACTCTGTCAATTTTGGAATAATTGCAGATTTAAAGAAAAGTTGCAAAGTTAGTAGAAAGATTTCCTGTATACCCTCTACAAAGTTCCTTCTATTGTTAACATATTAGATAGCTGTGGTCTATCTGTCACAACTAAGGAACCAGTATTATTATATTACATTAACTAAACCCTCAAGTTTATTTGGAGATCAGTAATGTCCTTTATCTGTCTCCCATTCAGGATACCACATTATATATAGTCATCATGTCTCTAGCCTACTCTGGTCTGTAACTATTTCTCAGACTTTCCTTTTTTGTGACCTTGACAGTTTTGAGGAGTGCCAGTCAGATGTTTTGTAGAATGTTCCTCAGTTTAGGTTTGTGAGATATTTTTCTCATAGTTAGACTGGATTATGGGTTCCTGACAAGATGATCACAGAGTTGAAATGGCGTTTTCATTAAATTATACCAAGGGTACATGCTATCAACATGACTTGTCACTCATGATATTAACCTTGATCACCTGGTCAGGAAATTGTTTGCTAGGTTTCTCCACTATCCAGTGACTCTTTTTTTCTCTGCTTTCTATATTCTGCTAAGTCACTAAGCACAGCCTACACTCAAGGGATGGGGAATTTATCTCCTTCTCTTGGGAAAGGGGTGTCTACATAAATTACATAGAATTTTTGGAGTCCATCTTATTTTTTCAAATATGGATGTGCATAGGAATGAAATGCATCAGAAAAAGTAACTATGTGAATGTACATAAAGACTTAGTTTCTTATTATTTACATTCCTTTAAAAGAATTATCTTTAAATGAAAATTTAGAAAGTAATAATACATTGTGGCATTTATAACACATGTATTAGGAAAATACATGATAACAATAGTGTGAAGTACAGAAGGGTAAAAATGTAAATATACTATTATAAGGTTCTTATAACCATAGATGAAATGGTATATTAAAACTTTAAGGTAGACTGTGGTAAGTTAAAGATGTTTCTATAAATACCAAACAACCACTAAATTAAAAAAGAACCCAGAGTTTGGGCTAGTTAGCAAACAGAGACGATATATCAGAATCACAAAAAATAATGAAATGAAAAGAAGGCAGAAAATAGTAAATGATGGGGAGAAATAACAAGATGACAGATTTGAACCATATCGATAATCACACTGAATATATATGGTATCCACATCACAAGTAAAAAACAAACGGTATCACATTGGCTACATGCTGCCTTCAAGACACCAGCCTCTGCATATTAAGAAACAAATAGGGTAAAAGTAAAAAGCAAAAAAAGAAAAGAAAAATATATAACATTAGTATTCATTAAGGAAATACAAATTAAAACATGATGAGACACCTCTTTTCCTTTGAATGGCAAAAATTAAAAACTATATCAAGTGTTGGTGAGGAGATGTGAAATGGTACAGCCAATTTGGAAAACAATTGAAAGGTTTTTAGAAAATTAAACATGCATCTACTATAACATCCAGCCATTCACCCCTAATTATTTATTTAAGTAAAAAAAAAAGAAAGAAAGAAATCCTATGTCCACACAAAGACCTGTTACAAATATTAATAACAGCTGTATTTGTGGTAGTCCCAAACTAGAACCTACCCACATGTCCATCAACAGGTGCCAATTAGATGGGTTCAAAGAAGGCTGCTGAGCATAGGAGGTGGAAATGACTCACAGTGGCAACTGTGTGAATGAATGCCCAGTAAGATGCCTACGCTAAGTTGTTGTTGTTTTTTTTTTTTTTTTAGGAGAGGTCATTTTTTAAAAAAATCAATACACATATTTAATGAATGCTAAATATTTATCCTCTACTGTAGCCAAAATTCTAGGCATTCACTCCAAGTCTTCTAATCCCATTGCCACCATAGAGACCAAGTCAAACTTCTTTCCAATATGCTTTTTAAATCTACTTCAAGTCACTAGTGTTCTGATTAAGTCACTTCTTAAAACTTCCAGCCTCCTTCTCTTTACTCACCACCATCTCTCTCTTCTGCACATTCACCCCTGACTCTCATCTGCTCAGATTGGCTATGCACTATTATTTTTACCCCCTACAGTCAAAATAAATCCTCTTCTCTTCCCATTTATCTGTTGCTGGGGCCAATAAGTGATGGAGCTGTGTGGTTCCATGCTCATATGCCCTGCAAGCACACCTAATTCAACAATTGAAATTTAAAGATGAATTGTGGGTGCTGTAAGTACACTTCTCCACAAATAGAAAGGGACTGAGGTATTTCAGGAGGTAGGTGGCAATAAGAGCAAATTCTTCACTAGAAAATTGACATTTCAGGTTTTATTAAAGCATTAGTTATTTCTGGAGCAGTAAAGACCTAAAAGCAAATTTTGCCACCACTGGCTCCATATTAAGGCTGCATTAGTGAATTCTCAAACCTGCCACACAGAACACTGATTTCTGTAATTCCAGTTTTCATATGGCTGAGAGAAAAGGGAAAAGGAGTTTCCAAATTCTCTTAAAACCCTGGGATTTAGCTATCAATAGAAAATAAAATCCACCTAAACTCTGATCATTACAGCATCTGTCTTTGTAATGACAAAGTCTGGCTACCAGGAACATGGAAATAGCACATCTCATATGACATAATATTACATATTTGAGAAAGAAACCTCACATAAAAATCAACCACAACTTTCAAAAATACAATACAGTATTCTTATTAACTATAGTCACCATGTTGTACACTGCATCATGTTAAGAGAGTAGATCTTAAAGGTTCTCATTACAAGAAAACAAATTTGTAACTATTCGTGCTGATGAGGCTAACTAGACTTATTGCGGCAATCATAAAAACAAAAAAATTTAGACGCAATTCAGGACAGTATCCAAACAACAACAAAGTTTTAAAGTCTTTATTTATTTATTTGAAAAGACAGAGAGAGGGGGGTGGGGGTAGGGGAGAACAGAGGGAGAGAATCTTCAAGCAGACTCCCTGCTGAATATGGAGGCTCATGCCGGGCTTCATCATCTCATGGCCCTGAAATCATGATCTGAGCTAAAACCAAGAATCGGATGCTTATGCAATTGAGTCACCCAGGAGCACCTAAAAAAAGTTCTTAAAGAGAAGAGCCCATGTTTCAATAATCAGATTACCATATTAATAAAGTTTTGGAAATACTTATTTTTTTATAACTAGAAGAATATATTTCATTAACTTACAATATTAATAGCTAACCTTATTGTGATAGATACTGTGTTGGGTTTTACCTACTTTATTTCATTTTATAGATGAGAAAATGGCATCTTAATTAAACAGCTGGTCCAAACCCACTCAGTAGTTGGTGGGGCCAGACAGAAACCCAGGCCTGCTCATAGCAAAGTCCTCACATTTGACCATTATGTTGAACTTCAGGGAAATGATGCAGTAATCAACTTGGCAATGTTAATGGCAGTGGTGCTCAAAAACAAGGGCCTGAAGATTCCTACTTATTATGTCTATTCATAATGTGATGGATTCAAGACAGAAGGAAGTGCAGAAACTGCTTGTCTCCTGATAATGTCATTGTGGCCCGCAAAGGAAGTATTAAAATAGGGCTGCTCTGCTGGCTCTTTGGCTATTGGAACCACCGCTTAAGCTGTGAGTCATGCTCTTGGGCCTCTGCCTCTGTGGACGCTGACTGCTCGATCTTCACTTAGAAACTCTCCTGGAGAGGAGGCAAGGTGGGTGTTGCTCTATCACGGCCTTGTGTAGTCATGGGAGTGTAGTGGTTTCTTTCCCATGTTATGCAGTTCAGAGTTCTGTGAAAGCACAGTGGAGCCAATGTAGGCTTGTAGATGAGGCAAAGGGGCCGACACCCACATTCCCACTCTACTTAGCCCAAAGAATATAGTAGCTCCACTTTTGAGGTTTTATGGCAGATATCACTTAAAACATTTCAGTGTGAAAACACATTGGAAAACCACCAGCCTACTGGGAAACAACATAGCATGGTGGTAAAGATCATGGCTTTGGAGCTTGATAATGTGGGTTCAAGTTCAGGTTCTACCATTCCTGGACCATGTGCTCACAGAGCAACTTAATCCACCCCTTCTGAACCCTAAATACATCCTGGCTTAGAATAGGCATCAGGAAATGATCGTTATTAACACTACCATCTGTCCCATTAGAGGATGACGAACAAGGGGGGAATCAGGTTAAAATCCAGAAAGAGAAGAAAAAATGCCTAATGCTTTTCTTTATAAAAGAAAAACTTGGGGCCTGGCTCCCCAGACAGGCCCGCCTGTGCTATATCTTCTAATTGTAAAACTGAATACCACTGTAGAGAATACTCAATCCCTTTCCTGTTATAAATGTGAAAACTGAGATCCAGGGAAGCTGTGATTTGTACCAAGGTTAAATTAAAAGCCTATAGCCTATAAGCCATTCTGTTTCTATCTCCAAATAGGTTTTTTTTCTTCCTTCTGGAAATCTCTAAATTTTCTTACTCAAATAAATAAAGTAGTTTTCTATACATGGAGGGGCGGGGGTTGGTGCTCATGTGACATTAGGGAAAAGGTATAACACTGGACAAAAAGGGAAAGAAAAACCTTAAAACGTAGGAGAAATAGAGTTGGCCTGCATCCCCACCATACATATATATATATTTAAATATCATTATTATTGATATAATAGGTTAAAATAAGATTGCATTAAGGCATAATGATTTTCACTTTTAAATCAGTCTGTGTTTTTCATAGATACGTATTTATATATATATATATAAATGTAAATGGATTAAAATTAAAATCAATATATTTTTAAAATATTTTATTTATTGGGGCACCTGGGTGGCTTAGTGGTTGGGCATCTACCTTTGGCTCAGGTTGTGATCCCAGGGTCTTGGTATAGAGTTACACATCAGGCTTCCTGCAGGGAGCCTGCTTCTCCCTCTGCCTATGTTTCTGCCTCTCTCTCTCTCTGTGTTTCTCATGAATAAATAAATTCAAAAGATTTTATTTATTCATTTGAGAGAGAGTAAGAGGAAGGGCAGAGGCAGAGGGAGAAGCAGATTCCCCGCTGAACAACAGGCTTGAAGTGGGGCTCGATCCTAGGGTCCTGGGATGATGACCTGAGCCAAAGGCAGATGCTTAACTGACTGAGCCACCTAGATGCCCTAAAATCAATATGCTTTAATGAAATCTTTTGATATATTAGGACAGATCCAACTATATTAATTTTTTTCACATAATAATTTTCAGACCACTGGATACTAGATCAACATATACTTAATCACAAAATAAAGTGAAAATAGTTCCCTCCTTTCTTTCTTTTATTGCATGGACAGTGAAAATCTCAAGCATCGGCTAACTCTTTGGCCCTATCACACTCATGCCATGTATGCACAAAAGGGGCTTTTGGTCCTGGACAAGAGCAGCAGAGAAGTCAACAGTGTGTGCTCTAAAGGATGCTTCCCCAAGTTTTTAATTATGAGACATGGCCTGTCTTCACTTGGGGACTCTTCTTGAGAATCCCAGAGTTCACAAGTTCAACTTCTGACAATATAATGCTAGTTTTAGCCTGCTGCTAATGGAAGGGAGTGCAAATGCACCCTATTTGGAATCACTGCAAAGGAAAAGAGAAAGTGTGTCATTCAGTCTTTTGTGAGAGCACTGGGCGGTCAAACATTGCAAATGCTTTGGAAAAGGATGACGTGGAAGAGTCCTGAAAAGTGCCTCTGTGAAATCCAAGGTCATTCCAGCTCCATAGCAAAAGAACAAACTATTGTGAGTGCATTAAAAAAAATTTGAGAGCAATATGAGCCAAAGAAAGTCTCCTCCTTAGGGTCAGTTTCTCTGCCAGTAAAAGGGCTTTCCCATCCCCCTCAATCACTAAGTCTAAATGTAACAAAACCGAACAAAATAAAGCAAAAGTGCTCCTGCTACCTGCAATCATCTCTTAGGCTGTTTACTTGATGGTTTCTCTTCTCCTGCTTTCAGCATGAAGAGTGTTGTTGGTATTTTGGATCAAAATTAGGCAACGTGATATTTTGACAAAACCCTCTGATGGCAGGAAACTCTGTTAGCATTTTGATAGAGTGAGTCAGGCAGCGGCCAAGCCTTAGTACAGTGATAGGAGCGCCACCAGCATGATGCTTTAAAATGTAACAGAAACCCAGGCCTTCTTTATAGAATGACCTGCTTTTCCCAAGAAGTGCAAACTGAAAAAACAATGAGTTAGCGCTTTTTGCTATAAAAATTGAGAAACATATTAAAGAAACAGAATGATCATATCCCGAGGTGGTGACAGCTGAAAAAAACACACACTTGCATAGACTGCTTTTGGAAATACACATTAAATACAAATGTTTGTGAGGGAAATCTGGTGCTAATGTATCAAAAACTTTCAGAGAAATGTATAGAGAACAAGCTGGTGGTTGCCAGAGATGAGGTGGCTGGGGGAATGGGTGAAATAGATGAAGAAGATTAAGAGGACACTTATGGCGATGAGCACTGAGTAATGTACAGAATTATTGAATCATTATACTCTACACCTGAAATTAATAACACTGTATGCTAACTATACTTGAATTACAAAAAAACTTTTAGGAAGATCTGGTGACAACATATCAACATATCAAAAGCTTTCAAAGTACATCCTAATGAGACAATCCAAGACATATAAAGCATTTTATGAATAAGGAGGTTTATCACACCTTATTTATGGTGCAGTAAATTTTAAGGATCTAAATCCAATAAGAGAGGATTACTTGAAAACTGTGAATATATTCAGATGGTGGGATTCTTCCTTGCATTAAAAGTGATATTATAGGGGCACCTGGTAGCTCAGTGGTTCAGCATCTGACTTTGGCTCAGGTCATGATCCTGGGGTCCTGGGATCAAGTCCTGCATCCTCCCCTGAGGGGAGCCTGCTACTCCCTCTGCCTGTGTCTCTGCTTCTCTCTCTCTCTCTCATAATAAATAAAATCTTTTAAAAATTTTTATAAAAATTTTAAAAAGTACTCAGGATTTTCTCAAGTACAAGTGATGGGTACCCCAACTGAACTAATTTAAACAGAAAGGTGATTAATTGAAAGGAAGCGCTGAACAACCAAGTTTAGGAAGGTAGGACACAGGGCAGTTTGAAGAATGGTGAGACTCTAGAACCAGGGACTCAGAGGGCCTTAGGACTCTCCCTTTCTCTGTCCTCTGCTTCCACTCTTTCTCTAGCCTGACATCTTAACAACCTCTTCACCCAAGAGAAAAGGATTTTTCCTTCTAAACTGAACTGTGAAAAATTCCATAGAAGACTTAACTGGTCTGGCTTGGATCATGTGTCGGTCCCTTGGACCAATCATTATGGCTAAGTATAACTGAGATGCAGGGATTAGCCTGCTTTGTGTCAGATATCTACCCTTAGGTCAACAGATGTGATCAAGGGGGCAACCTGGACCCTCCATAAGAGTAGTGAAGTGGATGGAATTGCATAATCAAGGCCACGGGTGCAATTGCTAGAGGCTGGGGAGACACACTAATTTGTCTCCCACAACATCAGTTGATAATATATGATAATCATATTGATAATATGATTTGTCAGTGCTTTCCACAGTAGTTTGTACTGATCTTTTTGTGAGGTTAAAGAGTATCTTTGTCTTACTTTTTTTTTTTTTTTTTTTTTTAAGAAAAGGGATTCCTTTGTGACTGTGTGGTTGGGAAGTGCTCTGGGATAAAGGGCATCGGGTAAGGGTTGCACTGTTGGAGCTGTGCATAACTATGCCCAGCCACATTGTTTGAGTGGGATCGGATAGATGAGCTGCCATCACTGACAAAAGACTTCATATCTGCCACAGAACTTAGTGGATAAGAAGTGGTCATGGGAAACAGCCATTTATCTATTACATAGAAATCCAGTACAGTATTTCTAAAACGTGCTGATTTCTGACTAACCAGAAATGAACTCTATTATGCTATCATTAGAGATGCCATATGTGAACCATATACTTGAGAGAGAGAAAGAGAAAGAGAAATACACAAGAGCCTTTAAAAATCCAGTATCTCAAGACAATGGAGACAGATGACTATGACAAATGATGGTTATTTTAAACATGTTCCCACAGCAGTGAAATTCTCTAATTCTGCTTGAGAATAGCCAACAATGTTGTGGGAAGTATTCTGAATTAGACAGCAAGGTTGCTTTGATGGATTTTCTTTAGTACACAGATGTAGGTATCTGTGGACCCCCTAAAGGGATTTAGGAAGCAAGCAAAGATGGATTGAAAATGAACTCACAGATTTGTTTTTAATGGAGAAAGTAGTAAATGTGTAGAGACTGCTAGCTGGTGAAGGTTTGAAAATTAATCAAAAGGAACTTTAATTGTTGCTTATTGTCCATTACTAGGCATAATTCCAGAGCTCACCCAATTGACTGATGCAACCTAGTTCTCCCTTACGAAAACCACAAATTAATTTAATATCATTTCTCATACCGCTAAATTGAGAGAACTTAAATATTTGCCTCTTTAGAGTTTCTTTCCAAATATAAACTCTTGTGAACATCTAAACCAGTGCTGAGGAGATGTGAAAAACAGAACACGGCAGGGGTATTGGGCCACAGACCCTTCAAACGCTGGTAGTTCACGCACTATTTCATACCAAGGCTCAAAGAGGAATAGAAACCAAAAAGCCAGAAACTCCGTGGCCTTGGTTCTATAGCTGAATTTTTATATAACCTTATGTAACTTGGTATTTTTGCAACTGAATTTTTCCCATCGACTTCTGTTGCACTAGAGAAGTTGCCCTCTTACCCTGGCCATTTAACAGAAAGGCAATACCTCAGAACCTTCCAGAATCTTGCGTGGAGATAGAGAAGAATGTGCTAACCAATTTGTGAAACAGAAATCGAGTGAAAAAAAAAAAAAAAACATGCTCTTTGGGATACATAGCTTCTTAGTCTTTTAAATATTCTCATCAGATCCATTCATTGGATTAAAAAAAATATCAACTGTTTCTCCAGCAAATCCAATCAACATATCTAGATAACATCACTTGTGAACCCAGTGAGTTTGGATTCTAGTTGCTAAATTTCATGCATGTTTATTTGCAGAATTAAGAAACACTAACCCTTACTAGGGTAAGTACTGTTTATGAAGACTCCATATAAACATTTTATATAAATAAAATCTATGCATAAAGGCTATATTTAAAAAAAGGAAATACCCTGCTTCCTGTGCATGTCCTTAAGAAAGGAGATTATTTCATGACCACCTGTCACTGATTGGTGTTTGAAATTATAATTTGAAATCTTTGGTCTCAAAGTTGAACCAACTATCAAACTACAAAGTAGTTAAACCCCGGAAATCCTATTTTAGCATCAGAAATGTGTCTAGGTTTCCAATGTGCTTCAGAATCATATGCCTCAGACACCATAACATAATTTAATAGACAACTGTATCTAGGTTCCTTTATTTACACATAGTTGATCCCAAGGCCACCATGAAAATCCCTCAGTAGTCAGGCTTTCATTTATTGAATGGCAGAGCAGGGTAACATCAGTCAGTAAGAAAAAAGGAACCTACAATTGTATGAGAAAGAAACTAACTGGATGCTTCCTTGTCAGCATCAAGTCAGCAATTAGAAGGGTAAGAGAAACCAGCTTTTTTTTTTTTAAATTTTTATTTATTTTTTATTTATGATAGTCACAGAGAGAGAGAGAGAGGCAGAGACACAGGCAGAGGGAGAAGCAGGCTCCATGCACCGGGAGCCCGATGTGGGATTCGATCCCGGGTCTCCAGGATCGCGCCCTGGGCCAAAGGCAGGCGCCAAACCGCTGCGCCACCCAGGGATCCCGAGAAACCAGCTTTTAAAGAGAAATGACAATCATGGCCTCACCTCACTGATACATGCTAAAATGTGTTTTTAAAAAGGCTAAAACAAAATTTCCAATTTTCCAATGTTTTACTGGTCACACTTAAGTCTTATTTCTGTAAGACTTACTTCTGTACTGAATCACTCTGCATTTATTAGGATTTCTCTTCCTAAACATCTGTGAATACCTACCCACTGCAGCAGAGATGGTCTAAAGATGTGGTGACTTGTCACAGGTATCCATCTACAAGGGTCCAAGCCCTGGAGTCTTCCCCATGACTATCCCTGCAATCCTTGCACCATCTATCCACAGAGAAGTGTTAGGTAGGCGAAATCTGCACAGCTGGGGTTGCTTTGGAGGCGAAAACTGCTTCAGCAAAGTGGGCGAGAGAAGAAAGCTGATGCTTTGGAGCAACGGACAGATTACTCATCAAAGCTGCCTGTTTAGCTGGATGGCAGAGCGATGGACTCCCTAGGATTTTTTTTTTTTTTTAATCTTTAAAATGCTCTTTTGCCTGGCATTCATCTCTTCCTGGTTAGTTTGATCAGAACGCATACAGCCGTGGACCTATGCCAATGGCTCATACTGTGGGTGTGGGGTCCCAGGTCATTTTTATCTGCTCTGTGGGCTACAGCCAGTCATTGTAAAGAAGTGGATGTTCTTGGAATCTTAGAGCAAGGAGGAATTCTAGCAATTATCCAGGTCTGTCTTTTTACATATGAGACCTGGTCCACTTCTGCTCAAGACCCTGTGATTCAGTAGGTCTCATCAGAACCCTGACTAGAATCTCATCTTTATAAATTGTGATCCACTGCAAACTGCCTATCTTAGGAAGAGAGACTCTTCTAGAAGCCCCAGGGGAAGTGGACTTTCACATTTTCTTTCACACTGGACCAAAGAAAGTGACAGTGGAGTTCTTCTCTCACCACACAGTGACACGGTCTCTCCCCACTGTGCTTTCTGCTCTCTCTCTCTCAAGTAAATAAATAAAATCTTCAAAAATAAAAAAATAAATAAAAGATGCAAACCACAGGAAGGAATTAATAGACACAATCCCAGTTCTCAAAGAGCTCATATTTTAATGCAGTCATCCTATGATACCCACTTATCTGCAGTTTTATTTTCTTCAGTTTGAATTACCTGCAGTTAACCGTGGTCTCAAAGCAGATGGTCCTACATCTGATCTATCAAAAGCTATGTCACCCTGTGTCATTCACCTTACTTCATTTCCTCATGAAGGCCTTTTATCATCTCACATCATCATCAGAAGAAGGGTGAACATAGCACAATGAGATTTTTTTGAGTGAGACCACTTTCACATAACTTTCATTACCACATATTACTAAATTGTTTTATTTTATTATTGTTGTTAGTTTTTTATAGTGCCAGATTTATAAATTAGACTTTATCATAGGTATATCCGTATAGGAAAAAAATATAGTATATATAGGATTCGATACTCTCTGTGGCTTCAGACATCCACTAGTGATCTTGGAATGTAATCCCCCATGGTAACTGGGGACTATTATGTTTATAGAAAAAAAAAGAAGTCCTCCTCTTTCATTTTACAAAGGAAAGTACTAAAGCCTAGAAGGGTCACAGGGCTGGTTTTGGTAGAGCCAGGGGTAGGACTCGGTTTCCTGGTTGATATTCTCTTCCTACTGTGCTTCTTCTCTTTATCAGTCTGGCCTTCTGTTTAAGGGCCATCTTTGAAGAGGGTCACTCAGAAAAATGTACCATTTCATTTCTTCCTAGCCTTGTTCTAGTCTTTCTAAACTATAAGCTGAAATTTTTAGTTTTTATGCTGATATATTATGCTGTAAATGTCTGAAATTTGATAGAGTTACCTCCTTTCAAGTGAAGTTTATTTGATAGAAACGAAGGAGGTTGCCTCTGTACCAAACACCAAACCACCAAGGTTCTCTTTCATCTGAAAGGTTTATTTTTTTTGCATTTACAAGTCTGAGATTCTCCTTATCATTTCCAAAGTTGATAAAAACTAGTATGTGACAGTTATCCACTTTGGAGGAATTGGTCATACTATTACATATCTTCATTGAGATATCTTTCCCCAAAAAAGTTTCCTCCACATCAAGAGTGAGTGGTACCAGAGGGGTCCTGCAAGGTGAAGTAGGCATGCCAGTATTTGTGAGAGCACATCACGGGGCATGGCAATCAGCTGTATGGGAAGCTTGGAACATGTTAGGTGCATGGCACTGGTCATCTTCTATGCTAGCTCTTGGATCTCCTCTCCCTGACTTAGCATGCCGGAGCCATCTCCTCTGGAAACCCTAAGAATACATCTGAACCTCTAGGGACCTCTGATTATCCCAGAAATAGCCAGAGAAGACTAAACAATTGTTTATGAAACCCGTTCTCACTTGGTCCTTTCCCTTCCCTACTGAATCTTGCAAGTGTGCGCTCTTCTTCCTTACCCCACCTCTTACTATATAGATATTACCCAAAATCTTATCCCCCATTTTCAGCTCATGTTCACATTTTGTAGGCAATCTCTTCCATAGTCTCAATTCCACCTGCATACTAACGACTCCCTGTTTTATTTTTATGGCTTGTTAAGGTGTCTTTAGAGTACAAAAAGTTCATATTCCTAACAATCTGGAAATCTCCACCAGGGTGTTCCATAGGCCCTTCAAAGTCAGTCTGTACAAAAGTGTCTGTTGTCTTTCCTGCTGACTGGTTTCTTCCTCCCGTGTCTCAGTGAGGACACATTATCCATCAGATAGATACTCAAGCCAGAAGCCAAGAGTCATAAAATTCTCTTCTCTTCTTTTTATCATCCATATTCAATGTTATCTATTAATTTAATCACCCAGAGGAATTGGTTACTAGTGATTACCTATTTCAATTTTTGTTGTGTTTTTGTGTTGTTGTTTTTTGAGAGAAAGAGAGAGAGAGAGAGAGCACGAGCCAGCAGGGGGAGGGGCAGAGGGAGAAGAAAAGAGAGAGAATCCCAAGCAGGCTCCAAGCACAGCAGAGAGCCCAATGTGGGGCTCAGTCTCACAACCCTGAGATCACGACCTGAGCTGATAGCAAGAGTCTGATGCTTAACTGACAGACACCCCCATGCCCCTCATATATTTTTTGAGAATTAAATGAGAAAGTCCATATAAATCACTTATATAGTGCCTGAGTAGTAGATATTCAATAAATTATGATTATCAGTCCTGGTAGTCTTATCACCACTACTGTAGCTGCTTTGATCAGAGAGACAGGTAGGTATATGGATAGAAACATAGATAGATGTAGAGATATAAAAAGTGGCAGGATTCAGGTATTCACTCAAAATATTTGTAGACTGCTGACACCAATTCCAATGTGTGGGTTGTTTCACCATACCAAGCAATTCTCTGCCACCTTCTGGGTGTCCTACAATTCAACTTAATTCTGATACTGTTTACCTGAAGATAGTATCGGATTCCACAGGTTGAGAACTCAGTCCTACAAGACTACTCTCCATTTCAGATGCCAATTGCAAGTTCCGGTTGTTACTTGTGCTCTGACCATCTGTTTATAAATCAGA
Organism: Vulpes lagopus; assembly: GCF_018345385.1. NCBI lineage: Eukaryota > Metazoa > Chordata > Mammalia > Carnivora > Canidae > Vulpes > Vulpes lagopus. Next base: position 65,783,315 of record NC_054831.1, read on the forward strand.
GAGGCTCCTACAACCCCTTCCTTAATTAATTTTCCAAAGTGGCTCATAGAACTGAGGAAACCAGTTTACTCACTTGATTACTGGTTTATTGCAAAGGATATGAATCAACAGCCAGATGAAGAGAGGCATAGGGCGAGTCCCTGAACACAGGAACTTATGTCCCTGTGAAGTCTTGGGCTTAGCACGGCAACACATGGATGGATTCTGGTTCATCAACTTGGAAGTTCTCGGAAGCCTAGCCTTTTGGGTGTTTTGGGACGCTTCATTACATAGGCATGATTGATTAAATCACTGACCATCAGTGATTGAGTTCAATCTCCCACCTTCTTCCCTTCCAGAAAGTCAGGGTATGGGGGTAGAGGGTTGGGTGGGACTCTGAGTTTCAACTCTCTCATCATATGGTAGGTTCCATGGGCTACCAGCCCCCATGTCTAGGTGCTTTCCAAAACTCACTCATTAACAATAAAAAGAAACCTTTATCATTCTCATCACAGGAAATTCCAAGGGCTTGGGGAGCTCTGTGTCAGGAAGTGGATGAAAATCAAATGTGTATTTCTTATGATAAACCACAGTATCTACAATAAGCTAGAAACTTTTCTAGGTTCTGGGGACACTAGTGAACAAAACAGGTATCTTCTCTTATGGATCTTACATTTTAGTGAACAAAGACAGGGATTATGTACATACATAAAAAACATATCTGCAGTGAAAATTTCTATCAAAAATAAAGCAGAATAAGGGGGAATAAAGGATGTGGGGGACACTATTTTAAACAGGGCAGTCAGAATAACATCTCTGATGAGGTGGCATTTAATTAAGAACCATTAAAAAAAAAAAAAAAAAGAAAGAACCATCCGAGCAGGGGGAGCAGTGGGTGGTGTGGCTCTGAGTGTGACTATACAAGGTATATTTCAGGAAACACCAGGGGGCCAGTATGACTCGCATGGGAGTAGAAAGAAGAAGGGCTCATTGGTGGTGAGGATGGTGACCTCATCTCACCCTGATATAATTTTTCAAAGTAAGTGTTATTATATTAACCTCACAGATTAGAAATCTGAGGCTTATCAAGATTCAATTCTTTGTCCAACTGCCTTCAAAATACTTCCACAAAGTCTCAAGCTAAGCCTGTTCTATCTGCTGCTTCCCCTCTGTCTTTGCCTTAGCCTAGAACCTCTTCCTGTCTTGCCTGGACTATGGCAATAGTCTCCTAACTAGCTTCCCCATTCCTAGTCTCTTCTACCTCTAATGCTTCACCCCACCCTCAGAGTGACTTTATGCATCACAGCTGAGTGCACTTCCCTGTTTAAAGTCCTCCCATGGTGTCCCATACTCCACACCAGAGGGTCAGGGTCAACTCCAGATGTAGAGCATGCTCATCTCTGCCGCTCAGCTTCCTAGCATGTCCCATGCACGTGGTCCTCTACCCATGCCACAGCAGGTTCCCTGATTTCTCAACTTCCAACACCCCATCTTGTCTTGTCTGTAGGAGAGCCCCACTGCACATGCATGACCCACCTAAAGGAGCCTCCTCCATCTCCCTCTGCTCCTATGCTTTGTAAATATACCTCATGACAGTTCTGATTCCATTGTGACTGCTTGGTCCTCTCTAAAGTCAAGAGAGGCCTGGGCCATCCATCTTATGAAGTCTAAAGATATTGATTATGCAGAAAGATAAAGAATTGCAAAATTGTGCAAATTAGAATGCTTACATAACACATACATGTACATGCATGCACACACACACCCATTGCTAGATGCAGGTGGACTATACTGAAACTTGGGACAAATGACTTGTATGAATGAATGAATGAATGAATGTGTCTTACCATGTGAAACAAAGAGAATAATATTTTTCTTCATAAATGGTCAGAATATAGACCACACAGAAGGCACACGAAAGGCTGTCTTTAATTTTCTTTTTAAAATACCCTTGGCATTTCTGCTAAGAGGCCAGTGAACTGGAATATTTTTATTAATCAGGGAAATAAAAGTGAGATTTCTACAAGACCTCATTTCATGGGAGCAACTGTGGCCACAAGGCTCACATGTAAGCCTTGAAAGCTGGCTTGAGGGCTGCTAGCTGCTTGCTCCCGTTTGAGCATCAAGGCTCTGGTTCTGAAAGGCAGGGGTTCAAAGGAAAAGAGAAATGGACATGTCAGGAGATCTTGCTACTCGTCCTGGTTTTGCTGCTGGTTTATCTTTCCTTAAATGGAATTCTCTGGAATATAGGCATATAGTTATGTTATAATCATATCCACTGAGAATATAAAGCAGCTTATGTCTTACTTTCCTGAGTATAAAAGTCACATGAAAACACTTTAGAAAAACAAGATAGTGTAGAGTGCCTGGGGCAGGGGGGAGTCAATCAGTTAAGCATCTGTCTCCTGATTTTGTTTTAAGTCACGGTCTCAGGGTATTGTGAGAGGGAGCCCCATGTCTGGCTCCACATTGGGTGTGGAACCTGCTTAAGATTCTCTCTCTCTCTCTCTCTCTCTCTCCCTCCCTCCACTCTCTCTCTCTCTCTAAAAAAGGAAGGAAGGAAGGAAGGAAGGAAGGAAGGAAGGAAGGAAGGAAGGAAAAGAAAGAAAGAAAGAAAGAAAGAAAGAAAGAAAAAGAAGAAGAAGAAGAAGAAGAAGAAGAAGAAGAAGAAGAAAGAAAGAAAGAAAGAAAGAGAAAGAAAAATGGGATAGTGTAGATAAGCATAAAAATGGAGAACTGGAAACTGATAATGAGTTGTATGAGTTAGAATTTACACAGGATAAAAGTATCTGACTTCAATCACTTCCAGGCTAATTCTTTGGGGAAAAAATGACTTCTATGAAAATAGCAACATAATCATTTTTGATTATGACACTTCATTTGGGTTCTGTCAATCTTGTGAAGCCCCACCAACACCACAGAGGAAATTATATTTGTTTCAAATATAACGTCTAACAATCAAAAAATATTTGGAGTAATTGCCTTCTTTCTTTTTCTTGCCATCCTCTTTCATTTTAAACTACATGCAAATGCATTTCAAAGTGAAGTATTCTAACCCAGTACAAATAGAGGACAAGGAATAAAAGACTATTTCATTCTGGAGTCAGGCAACAAAATGTCATAACCTTTGCCCTAAGAGTTTGATTTTCTGTAAAAGTTCTTTACAGAGTTTTCTAGCAACCAAGTGTTTTGAACGTTAAATGTGGGAAAATTTTACTTGAGGGCAGCACTGCTTTCTAGGATTTGATCCAAGACATTTCAAGTGAACATTGAATAAGGCCTTTTAGAATCATTTCACTGACTGCTGCTTGATGTGCAGCTAAGGCCCTTGAGGCCCACATCACACGCTCCTATCACCACCACTCTGGTACAGAAGACCCTCAGTGTATTTTTGTTTAACTGAATTGAATTGAACATGACTTCTATCTTTCATCAAATAAAGAACTGGAAGACCACCATATTGTATTTCAAGGCAGTGTTTCTAATGCCCAAACAATGTTTCTTTACACATTTTGATATTTTTCACAATCTCAGGCAGGAAGAAATATACCACCAAGTGATGAAGTGTCCCCTTCTCCCCACCACCAGGAAGAGCTTGAATGCTGGAGTTTTCCATGAGCTGCTGTGCAACTCATTGGATCTAGACCTATTTCCACTCTGGCCCTGGTAACTGAGGTGGGGTGTGGAGGCAGGGGATGAACATTTAGAGTTAACCCTTCTTCTAAGTAGTCCCTTTGATTCCAGCTCCTTCGAGAAATACAGAACATCTCTGGCTGGGGTGAGCATGTAGGAAAGGAAGCAGGCGTTTTAAACATAAACTCCCCTCCTGGGATGATCAGCCTTAAACAGGGCATCTAACCTTCCTCATAAGTGAAGATCTACCGCAAAGATTAGAGAACAACATCACAGAACTTTCAATAAATAGCTAGGGCGCAAGTTCCCTTTTTATTATACAAAAGTATCCATTACTCATTATCTCACTGTTCCGCACTCATTTGTTGGAACATCTGTTTCCCTTACTAAGCTGTGGGTCCATTTAAGGACAGGGATTGTCTACAATTGTGTAATGTTTTCACAAATTTGCAAGATCTAGCAGAATCACTGATGCACAGACTTTCAGCAATTCACTTACATGGATGAATTTTAAAATACTGCATGTATTTCTTCTTAATTTGTCAGCTTTATATAAGGAAAGAAATGTCCCTTTCTTCTAATAGTGAAAGACTAATATGCTGCACCTGGCATTAGATGTAGATTTCAAAATGTTCTCACTCCATATTTTACCCTCTATTTTGAAAAATGCCACTTTTGAAAGTCTAAGAAGCACTTAGCACCTCGGTTGAAATTAGGTGAAGGGCTAAATTAGCAGCACAGGGGTCTTTCTTAGTGCCCATGGCCAGACCTTACTGACATGGCTGGGTTCTATGCAGATATATTCTAATAAGATGCATACATTTGTCCAATATGCTGAATAATGGTGGAGGCTGGGGATTCAGTAAGTGAAGGTCAATTATTATCCTGACAATGTACATGTATTTTAAAGACTAGAGCAAAAAGGCAGTTTTGGTTGAGGGAAGAGCATAAAGCCAGAAAATGTAAGATTTAATTCTGGTTTTTACCAATTACAAGCTGGGTGACCTCAAGCAAGTCATCTAACAACTCATGGGTTTTTATCTCATTGTAGGCATATTGGGGATAATAACACCTATTTCAGAGGACTCTGGAAGATTAGGATAATGTATCTGAAGATGCAGTATATGATCGCAGTGAATACAGCAATCAATGTCAGTTGAGTGTGAACCACCTGAGAATCTAGAATTTGTTTGTCCATATGAGAGCAAGCATTCCCCCTCCAACTTAGAAATATCTTATTATAGCTCCATCCAGCTTTAGTAAAATCTAGTCTTCAAAAATAGCAATCTACAAAATAATTCCAGCCCACTTACTTTACTACAAAAGGATATTTTACAAAATGAATCACCACTGGAATCCAATAAATAAAAACTGAAACTGGGGCAATTAAAATTCAATACAACTTACAAAAACAGTTTTCATACCTGACTTTTCAGATTTAAAAAGTCACTAAATCAAGAACTATGGTCTCCAATTTACAGTTGAGGAGACAGATGGCTAGAGAAGTAAGTATGTTTTTCAAGAGTGCTTATACAGTATACACCTGTGTGTTTACTTATCAAATCCCAAACAATTAATATGTGCTAAGCCCCCAAAATAAAAGCAGTAATATTTAGCACAACTTTTAAAAAATCGGCTCTTTTGAGGTTTCATTTACAATTTTGAGTATATAATTCAATGAGTTTTGACAAATGTCTACAGCTATGTCTCCATCACTATGATCATGATATAGAATATGTCTCTCATCCCAAAAAGCTCCTCTGAACCCCTGTGAGTTGTTTCTCTTGCCTCTGTCTGTAGGCTCTGGCAAACATTGTTCTGCTTAGTGTTCTGATAGTTTTAGTTTTTTTCTAGAATTTCATTTACATGGAATTATACATTACATAGCTTTTCAAGTCTGGATCTTACTTAGCATAATGTCTTTGAAAATTCATCCATGTGGTTGCATGTATCATTCTTTGCATGGTGTTCAACCCTTTTCATTGCTAAGTGAAAGTTTGACTATCCCTTTTCCAGTTCAAAAGTTATATGTGAGTTTTTGACTTTGAGGGAGGTCAGTGTCCCTAACCTCTGCATTTTTCAATGGTCAACTATATTTAACTTTATAGGAAATTGCTAAAGAGTTTTTTAAAGTAGCTATACTATTTTACATTCCCTCCCAGCAGTGTAGGGTTTCAGTTTCTCAACATCTTCTTCAACACTTGTTACTATCTGGCCTTTTAGTTATAGGCATCCTAGGGCGTGGGAAGTAGTAGCTCACTGAGGTTTTGATTTGCATCTCCCTGATGACTAATGATGCTGGGAATCTTCCTATGCTTTCATTTGCCATTCATGTATCTCTTTGGCGCGCTGCCTATTGAAATCTTTTGCCTGCTTATAAAAACTGGGTTATGTGTCCTCTTATTAATGAGTTATAAGAATTCTTTATATGGTTAGATACAAGACCTTTATCAGATATGTTCTGCAAATATTTTCTTCTAATTGGTGCCCAAGTCCCAAACGTTGGAGTCAATCTTGACATCTCTGGTTCCCATTCCCTTTACAATCCAATCATCCTGGCTCTACCTTAAAATGTATCCAGAATCTGATCCTTCTCACCATCTCCGTTGCTACCAGATAGCCCTGTTACCTCTCACTTGGATTACTGTGGTGATATCTTAACTATGACCTCTTAAAAGGTCTCTCTTACTTTCATTCTATTCTAAACAGCATCCTGAGTGATCCTTTTAAATTATACAGAGCAACACATCACCTTTCCACTCAAAACCTACCAAAAGCTTATTTTTATTAAGCTAAAAACTGTAGATGTTTATTAAAACACAGAAAATGCCATTTTTCACTTTTTGAAATCAGCTACGACAATACAGTGTAATACAATCTTTTCAGTAAATCAAATATAAAGAATTTCAAGTACAGCATCTAGAGTTCTAATACCATTTGCCATAGAAACTTCAGCCACTTTTGGGGGAAAACACTAACTTTTCTAGGGCTGCCCAGCTTCCAAGGCAGGGTCATCTAGTAGAGTAACTATGTTGAAAAAGAGATAACCTTGTAATTGGCTTCCTCCTGTTGGTTCACAATTAGGTTAGCTAAGAGAGGGGTGGGTGTGATGCAATCTTGCCACTGCAAGATTGTCAGCGAATGCAAGCAATCTTGCTGTTCCTTTTAGCTTGACACTTTAAGTAACTTCATGTGTATATGATAGGTTTATGAGATCATTAATTATGCAGCTTTTAATTATATTAAAGTTCTCTGTTGGGTGTTATCATTGACATGCTTGTTCTGTGACTCCAAATATTGTAACTTATGGCAGCCCCATATTGAGAATTCTTTATGCTCATAAACTTGTTAAGTAAAATTCTACTGTGATCTTCACAACAAAGAGAGATCAGAATCAAATTAGGCTTACTGTACCTAATCTGAGTATTTAGGAATTGGCATTTCTGCTAGAAATGTCCCTTTCAAGTTAACCTAAATGGTTTGCGATGCCCCTATTAAAATTTATTTTCATTCAGTTATAGTCAGAGGCTAAGAAGGGTAAGGGAAAATCAGGTAATGGTTTTTTTTTTTCTATTTACTTTTTCTCTATTTATTTATTTATGATAGTCACAGAGAGAAAGAGAGAGAGTCAGAGACACAGGCAGAGGGAGAAGCAGGCTCCATGCACCAGGAGCCCGATGTGGGATTTGATCCCAGGTCTCCAGGATCGCGCCCTGGGCCAAAGGCAGGCGCCAAACCGCTGCGCCACCCAGGGATCCCGGTAATGGTTTTAAAGCAATGTTTAGAATCTATTTACCTCTGATATAGGGACTATAACTCATGTAAGTGAAGGTTACGAAACACACAAAACAGTTGTACATTCAAGATACACAAACAAATCTTTCTTTGAGTCACATGTGAAGAAATAGGATTTCCACAGTTATTTTTAAATAGGGTTAAGATTTTTAAATGTGGGAACTAATGAAATTTTATTTTCCCTCTGGGGAAATTATAGATCTTCCTTGGCTTACAATAGGCTCATGTGCTGATTAACCCATCATAAATTGAAAATATAGTTAAGTCAAAAAAATTTAATACACCTAATTTACTGAGTACTATAGCTTAGCCTAGCCTACTTTAAACATGCTCAGATCAATTACATTAGCCTATGGTTGGGTAAAGTCACCTAACACAGAGACTATTTTATAAGAATGGTGTTGAACATCTCATGTAATCTATTGAATGCTGTACTGAAAGTGAAAAACAGAGCGGTTGTATGAGCGCAGGATGACTGCAAATGTATCGATTGTTTAACCTCGTGATTGACTGTGGGCTGTGGCTCGCTTGTACCCAGCATCATGAAAGAGGGTTGGACTGTATGTCACTAGCCATGGGAAAAGATCCAAATTTAAAGTTCAAAGTACAGCTTCTACTGAATACATATTGCTTTCATATCATCACAAAGTCAAAAAGTCCTAAGTTGGGCACTGTCTGTACTTAATTTCTGGGAATGTCCATTTTGTTTGATTTTTTTTTTTATGTTGAATGCCCATGAACTGTAATACAAAACCAAAATCCAAAACTAACACTGCCCTATGAATCTCTTGGCTAATGTGTTTCAAGTGCCATAAAGTTTCATAGTCAAGTCAGTTAGAAAAAATAAGTCCTAGAACCAGGACTCAAAATTACATATTTAAATAAGAAAATAAAGTTAATAATAGCTACAAGTAAACATTGTTTTAGGACATAGAACCCATTCGCTAAATTTCCAAATATTTTATTCAAGTGTGAGGAATGCGACTATTTCTACTAGAAATATTCCAGTTTGGTTTGAATTACTATAAAAATAAAAAGAAAGTCATCATGTACTTTCACAAAATTATTTCTTAGGCATTTTGCTATCTGCTCTCTATTTGGTGAACCAGTGAGAATAAAACCAACACCCATGTGTATGTACATAGTGTTCTGAAGTAAAAATACATGAATGAGAAGGAAAACATAGGATGAAGGTGAGCTTAGGGCCATTTAGTGCCTCACAAAGATGTACTTCTTGGCCTGGCAACATTCTTAGACAGCAAGGTGTTCTCTTTTCTGCTCTCAACATCCCAAGGGTGTGGTATTATCTTAACCTTACACATGATGATCTAGTTTAATGAGTAGAGTTTAAGACAAGTCAGTGAAATTTATTTTGGAATATATCAAGAAAATATGGCCTTGGGCCCTAAAAGGCATAATAAATGGTTTTTGTTCAAAGAATTTTGTTAAAATTCTTTCAAAGAATTTTGTTAAAACAACAGGCACAGCCAAACCCTTTTCCAACTAGGCTCATATCAACAAATATTTCATTTTTTCCACATCAAAGCAAGTGGCCTCTTGTCTCAGGCCTAACTAGGATGTAATACAAATCATCATCATCATGATCATCATCATTATCATCATCATTATCACCATAGTTGTTATTTGTTAATTTTCTGTTTGCATGATTCTGTACTGAGTTTTCCATATGTTATCTGATTTAGTGCTCATAAAATCTTCTCATGAGATAGGCATGAATAGCTTTATTTTACAGACAAGAACACTAAGATTCAGAAAGATTCAGTAACTTGGTATCAAAAATTAGTACATGATATTGGAATTTATACCAGATACATCTTTATTTGAAAGTTTGTGCATACAACTTCCATATTCCTTTTTATTCTGCTTGCTTTTTCTTTTTTTTTTTTTTTATTTTTTTTAAATTTTTATTTATTTATGATAGTCACAGAGAGAGAGAGAGAGAGAGGCAGAGACACAGGCAGAGGGAGAAGCAGGCTCCATGCACCGGGAGCCTGACGTGGGATTCGATCCCGGGTCTCCAGGATCGCGCCCTGGGCCAAAGGCAGGCGCCAAACCGCTGCGCCACCCAGGGATCCCTCTGCTTGCTTTTTCAAAGACCTCTGACATTTAGATAGGGAAAGGGCTCATCTAGCTTCCTTTACAATAGCTCCACATAAATAAGAGTTGCAAAGAGCATAACTTAGAGGGTAAAACTCAGATCCTCTTGTTTTTCTTTTCTTTTAAAGACCCTTTCCCACATTTGGCTGTCATACCTCTATAGGCAATGTTGGAATTCTGCACACCTCCTAGACAAGGAGTCATAATCAACATCCCACTCTACTTCCTATGACTCGTTGTCTAGATCAGCTGCTATTGCTGACAGATCATTTCCTAACCCTGTCCTTCTCTCTTTGTTCCTAAAGACATCTTGTCAAGCCACTAATGAGCTCCATTTTGCTAAATTGGGTGGCCAGTTTTCAGTCTTCTTATTTATTTATTTTTTTATTTATTTATGATAGTCACACAGAGAGAGAGAGAGAGAGGCAGAGACATAGGCAGAGGGAGAAGCAGGCTCCATGCACCGGGAGCCCGACGTGGGATTCGATCCTGGGTCTCCAGGATCGTGCCCTGGGCCAAAGGCAGGCGCTAAACTGCTGCGCCACCCAGGGATCCCCAGTTTTCAGTCTTCTTACTTGATCTATCAACTGCCCTTGATGGTTGATCAGCTTCCCCTTCACTTGGATTCCAGGAGGACATGATTCCCTGGCTGCTCTTCCTCAGACTCCTTTGCTAGTTTCTTCTTGTCCTCCTCATTTCTAAATATTGGGATGCCTGAGGGTTCAGTCCTTGGATCTCTTCCCCATCTATCCTGACTCCCTGGGTGACCTCATCCTTTATAATAGCTCTATATCCCTTCTATACATCGACTGCTTTCAAGTTAATGTCTTCATCCACAGCCTCTTCCTTAAATACCAAACTGGTATATCCAATGTCCTGCTCACTGGATGTTCAAAGGGGAAATAAAGTTCAAAACCAAAGTCCTGGTTTCCCCTTACACATCTCTTCTTTTCACATTCTTCCTCATTTTCGTAAATGGCAACTCAGTTCATACTATTGCACAGGCCCCAAACCTTGGAGTCATTCTTGAAAAGCAATGTCAAATTCATTGGCAAATCTGGTGGATGGTTTCTGCTTCATTCTACAATATGTGCAGAACCTAAATACTTCTCACCACCTCCTCTGTAACCATTCTGGGTCAAGTTATTATTATTTCTCACTGTTATTCATGTAGGGGCCTTGCAAACATCTCTCTGCTTGGGGCAGCCTGGGTGGCTCAGCGGTTAAGCACCACCTTCAGCCCAGGGCATGATCCTGGAGACCCAGGATTGAGTCCCACGTCGGACTCCCTGCTCGGAGCCTGCTTCTCCCTCTGCCTGTGTCTGTCTGTCTGTCTCTCGCTCTGTCACTCATGAATAAATAAATAAATAAAATATTAAAAAAACAAAAAAATCTCTCTGCTTCAACCTTTACCCTCTTCGTTCTGTTCTTAACACAACAGACTTCTTTAAAATGTAAGGAAGATCATATCATTCTACTCAAAACCCAACAAAGTCTTCCCATTTATTAAGAGCAAAAGGAGAACTCCCTAAAATGGCCTGCTAGATTCTACGTGATTTTACCTATCATTACTTCAGAATTCATCTCTTATTACTCTCACCCCACTTACTCTTCTCAGGCCTCCTTTGTTTTTCTTCAAATGTGCCAAACAAAGCCTAAGCTCACCTCAGGGATGTTGCACTTGATGCTCCCTCTGCTGGAATTTATTTCTCCTATCCACACTATTTGCTCCTTTGTTTCCTCTAAGTATCTGTTTCAAATGACCCCCTTGTTACATACCACCTTCTCTGACCACTCTTCCCACAGCCCCCTTCAGCAGACCCCATCTCTCTGGCCCAGCTTTATTTTTCTCTATAGTATTTTTCACTATTTGACATATTTCATATTTTCTTGTTTTTCTCATTTTCTTATTTCCTGCCTGTTTTACCTAGAATGTAAGCTCCAGAATGGCAAGGAATTTGTTTTGTTCACTCCTGTATCCCTAGCTCCTAGAACAGGGTCTGACCCATAACATATATGTGGAATGACCATGCTATGGTAATTTTGTCCTCACAGAACCCCCAATAACATCATCTTCTATTTTCTGACAGACTACCTCCACCACCTAAACTTTAAACTTCCCTTATGGCCCAGTTGCCATATATTCATGTCTTCTTATTGCCCTATAGCTCAGACTTAGTTCCTGGACTCAATAGGGCCATTTGAGTAGACTCATCTCTATCTCTTCTCTTTCCTCTCTGCCACCCTCGGTAATTAGCTGAGTCCTAACTCTTGTCTTCTTGTGGACCCAAGAAGACTGCCACAATCTTTACAACAAAATAAATCTTACTAAAAAAAGAAAGAGATTTCCTCATTAGACAAATAAACCATTCCTTCCTCTGGGAAGACTTGCAGCAGGTTTCCCTTTCCTGTGTCAAATGCCCACTTCTTAAGTGAAAGTGAGGCTAAGAAAGCAAGTTGGCATGAGCAGCCTCTGTCATGGAAGACAGAAAAATTGAGGTTGGGAGTAAGGACATCTTTTGGATAAGCAAGCAAGAGTGCTGCACTGCGAGTACTTTCGACTTCTAAGAAATTTTTCTTCTCTCTTTTGCATCTTCTCTTATTCTGTTACAGGGTCTTGTTCTTGCTTTAGAGATACTATATCTTATTTTGTCTCCAAGGGAATTTTAAACATAATATTTTGAAGTTTTCTCCTGTTCCTTGCTTTATCTCTATTTTTTTGACGTTCCCTTTTACTTTATTGTATTTTGTGTGGCCTTTCTCATCCAAGTTAGAAACAGTTCCTCTTGTTGGTTTTTTCCTATTTAAAAGAGAGACACCGAACAAACTGATTGGGAAGAGTTATGTGTCCATCAAGGGGCAGAGAGTCATGACAGATGGATTTACTAAAGGATTCCTTTGGGGAGAGATGTCCTTTTTTGTGGGGGACTCCCAAATGCAATATGTGGAGGTTTTTTCTTTAAGGCCACTCAGTTTCTTCAAAGAAAAGCATTCATTCTCAAACCTTAGTGCCTCATTGGTGGGGTGGGGAGTAGTAATGTGCCTGGCTGCTAAAGAAGGGGACCAATGATCCTAGAATTTTATATAGAAATCTTAGCTTAATTCCCATAGGCCTCTATGTTACATGGCGTCCACAATTTTGGCACCTCTTTGGTTCAATTTTTCTTGCGAAATTCAATTTTACTTTCCTGTAACAGTGGAAAAGGGGTGCTAAGGGTGGGTTGGGAGGGGAGTTGAGCAGTCACCTGACTTTAAACAAGGAAAGGGAGGTAGGGTGCCAGGAAGTAAAAATGGTCTGTGCAGACATTGGCTCACTAGTCCCTGTACCTGACAGTCTTTCCAGGCCCTTCTTGATTTGTTCTCTGTTGCTCTTTGGTGTCCTCCTCTGTAGGCACTTGGGTCCTATGCACCTCCATATGTCCACTATGGATTATGGATTATGGATTATGTCCACTATGTCTGCCACTGTTCTATGCCTCTCCTGTTCAATTTGTCAATGGAGGTTTCATATATATATTATATATATCAAACATCATGTATTATATATCATATATATAAATATATAGTTAACATATTAAAGTCATCATATATTAAAATATACTAATTATAATATATAATGTCATTTTAGTGGAGAATGCAAATCAAATGTGTGGGGTCAGTCTGTTATTTTTACACCGATATTCAAACAGATTTTAAAGATGGTATCAATTCAAATATGCTGAGACCCTACCAATCTTGAAAACTGACCTTGTCATTTCACAAAAGAAGACAGGAAAGCCCTGAGAAATGATTTTTTTCCCAAAGTGAACTGCAGTTATTAGGCGCTCCTGGAAGCCAGTGTGAAGATGTCAGGCCTTCATACTTGGTTTTGCATTTCAGCCCTATTCTCAACCAGCTCTGTGATCTTGAAACAGTTTCTTAAACTCTCTGTCACTCACTTTCTGCATATGTAAAATGGGGATAACATCAGTTACCTAACCCATCAGGTCATGGTTGGCATTAATGCATTAATCTTTGTGAAGGACTTAAAATAGCACTTTTACCCAGCAGTCCATTAATCAACATTGCTATTAGTGTGAATAAATCTAGCTCAACTTTAAAAAAACCCATGGATAATACTATTGCAGTAGAAAGAGATCTTAAGCTAAGAATTTGCACAGATAATATTAGGGTTGATTTATTTAAGTATGGGTGTTCTATATGTAGAGATAAGCTTAATAAGGCTGCTAACAGAAAAAACATCCTTGGAAAAGTTTGCATGAGCACATCCATTTGAAATATGTTTAAAATTATCCAATAAAAGAAATGAACTAGATTACATGATGGTTTTCAGTTAAAATATACTCATTAGTCATCTACAATTACTAACAATTCTAATTCTTAGAAGAATATTACCTGAAAACATTGAAAGTTACCCCTGTTTGCTGGTCCCAACTGATCTGCATTAAAAGGGAGTGGATTTTCCTTTAAATAAGGAAATGAAACCAGGGTATGTTTCTTTCACACTTAAGTATCTCCCTGCCTGTAATTCAACAACAGTGAACAATGATTTAAAGAATTGAATATGGGCATAATTAATATCTTCCTGTGACCTAAGCTCAGAAATCAGTGGAATAAGGGAAAACCCTATTTTCATCTTAAGACATTTTCTTAATAGAGGGAGGAAGGATAACAGTGTACATTTTCACTTCTTTGATCTCTTACACACAGCCTAAGAGGAACTTCAGAAGAGCACCCTTACTAGAATTCTAGTTGGGGCAGCTTCTGAGCGTTCTTTACATCTGCCCTTGCTGATTAGAAGAGGCTCTACAACAAAACAGACAAGAGGTTAGTAGGGCACGAAAGCCCCTGCCAGTACTTTAGCAAGAGCTCGTGAGAGAGGAAGGAGTAATTCCGGGATTTTACAGGTCACATGACTACCAATGCTTCCCACTACTGTATTTGATTAATATTTTTAGTAAAGGCGGTGCTGACTCATCACCAACTACTGGTCTACCATGAGTGCTGAGTCTCTTCCTGAGGCATTTCTGCCTCGTCATTTCTATCCATGGCGTGAGCTTCGGGGACCTTGACGTATTGTTGTGCCCTTTTATTCACTGAGAGTCATCCTGTTTTTGTGCATTATTCTCTAATTTGTCAATGTCTGTTTGGATTCCATTTCTGTTCTCGAGGAGAAAAAAAATGTTAGGCCCATGCAAAAGAAATATTTTTAAAGCTATCCTCCAAATGAATGCCAAATTAATAAAAAGAAAGTTAAATAATTCCTGTCCTTGAAAGCTGTAAATCTCAAGCATTTTCATATATGTTGAAATTACCTAAATTGTCAACAATAATAACTGCATTTAGTAAATGGCAAACTCATGCCGTGAAGTAGCCCATGCTATAATCTAAAATAAGAATAATGACCATCGTAAAAGACATCTAAAGAGATCATTTTCTCATAAATATTTCCCCAGGTCATTTTATTACATCTGTTTTTTTCCCCCCTCTAAATCCAAATTATTCCCTGGTATTCTTACCTGGCATATAAAGTCCATGTTGTTTCATAAGATATGTACAGAATATGTAATTTCATAAATACTTTTATGGCCTTGATGCTAGGTCTTCTCTTCTATATCAGTTACAAAATGTTGATAAATAGTCCAACTTAAATCAGAGCAGAGATTTTTGCTGCCTGCAATTATTTTTTGTGCTGAAAATTAGACATTCTCTGGACATAATTAATAAAATACTGCATTGCATCTTTTTTGGAAAAGGTCAGGTACAAATTAATTAAAATGACTAACAGTCCTTAAGTTCCACAGGTCCAGAATGCATGGGAAAGATCAATGGGACAAAAACAGGGACATACGATACAATGGGAAGCCCAAGGCATCTGATGCAGTCACCATCACCTGCTGGGCCAGGCCTTGCCTGGTGCCCAAGTTGTGGGACCTCCACCCCTAATAGCTAAGTCACTTGACTCCCACGCCCATTTCACCTACTGACTCAACCTCAGTGAATCTCTAGGAACAAACCCAACCTTAGATGAGATTGGAACTCTGGAACTGCTGGGCAGGCAACTGGAGCCTAAAGCCTCATGACTCACTATTATGCCTCTCCTGCTGGCTTTGGCATTCCTTCTTGTTCTCAAGATCTAGTACCCACTGGCTATTTGGGGTCTTTTCTGATTCCACACAAATCTTAAAACAATTTGTTTGAACTCTCTGAAGAAAGTCCATGGTATTTTGATAGGGATTGCATTAAACGTGTAAATTGCCCTGGGTAACATTGACATTTTCACAATATTAATTCTGCCAATCCATGAGCATGGAATATTTTTCCATCTCTTTGAGTCTTCCTCAATTTCTTTCAGAAGTGTTCTATAGTTTTTAGGGTATAGATCCTTTACCTCTTTAGTTAGGTTTATTCCTAGGTATCTTATGCTTTTGGGTGCAATTGTAAATGGGATTGATTCCTTAATTTCTCTTTCTTCAGTCTCATTGGTAGTGTATAGAAATGCCACTGACTTCTGGGCATTGATTTTATATCCTGCCACACTGCCAAATTGCTGTATGAGTTCTAGCAATCTTCGGGTGGAGGCTTTTGGGTTTTCTATGAAGAGTATCATGTCATCGGCGAAGAGGGAGAGTTTGACTTCTTCTTTGCCAATTTGAATGCCTTTAATGTCTTTTTGTTGTCTGATTGCTGAGGCTAGGACTTCCAGTACTATATTGAATAGCAGTGGTGAGAGTGGACATCCCTGTCTTGTTCCTGATCTTAGGGGAAAGGCTCCCAGTGCTTCCCCATTGAGAATGATATTTGCTGTGGGCTTTTCGTAGATGGCTTTGAAGATGTTGAGCAATGTTCCCTCTATCCCTACACTCTGAAGAGTTTTGATCAGGAATGGATGCTGTATTTTGTCAAATGCTTTCTCTGCATCTAATGAGAGGATCATATGGTTCTTGGTTTTTCTCTTGCTGATATGATGAATCACATTGATTGTTTTACGAGTGTTGAACCAGCCTTGTGTCCCAGGAATAAATCCTACTTGGTCATGGTGAATAATTTTTTTTTGTGTGTGAATAATTTTCTTAATGTACTGTGGAAGGAGCCTCAGTGTCCATTGAAAGATGAATGGATAAAGAATATGTGGTTTATGTATATAATGGAATATTACTCAGCCATTAGAAATGACAAATACCCATCATTTGCTTCAATGTGGATGGAACTGGAGGGTATTATGCTGAGTGAAATAAGTCAATCGGAGAATGACAAACATTATATGGTCTCATTCATTTGGGGAATATAAATAATAGTGAAAGGGAATAGAAGGGAAGGGAGAAGAAACGGGTAGGAAATATTAGAAAGGGAGACAGAACATGAAGACTCCTAACTCTGGGAAACGAACTAGGGGTGGTGGAAGGGGAGGTGGGTGGGGGTGGGGGTGAATGAATGACAGGCACTGAGTGGGGCACTTGACGGGATGAGCACTAGGTGTTATAATGTATGTTGGTAAATTGAACACCAATAAAAAATAAATTTATTATTAAAAAAAAAAGATCTAAAAAAAATAAAAATAAAAAAAATAAAAAAAAAATAAAAATAAAAAAAAAAGATCTAGTACCCACTGTGGGTTCTAGATTTATGCCTTGTCCTGTTTTCTGTGCCCAAGTCCCTTCCTAGAAACTCATGCTGTACTCCTAAAGAACTGGGGTGCTCCTTTCTCCTGCCCATCTGCCTCCTAGGCTTTGGGGTCCTTTTCCTCACCCATACACAGCTCCAAAGAGGCAGCCATGGTATTGTGGTTAATTGTTCTGATCTGGGAGTTGGACAGGCCTTGCAGGTCCAAGAACTAGCCTCTGTGGCCTCCATGTCCTTACCTGTGCAAAAGGGATATTAGTAGCACCAATTTTATAGGGGCTTTGTGAGGGTTTAATAGTTAATACATATATAGTACTTAGCACAATAGTTGGCCATAATATATAAGTACTTGGTGAATATTAGGTTGCATTAATAGCAGAAGCAATAGTAGAATACAAGCCAGGTGACACTATCAGGCTGGTGGGTGGAGCTCTAAAGGCTGTGATCTTAACATCTAATTTTTCAACTACCTATTACACTTGTTGCTGGACTTCAACTTGAACTCCACACACTCCACCATGCATTGGGTCTTGTTTCTTATCCTGGATTCAGCCCCAGCCTGTAGCAGTTAAGCACAACTCTGCCCCAGAGTCGTCTGGAAACTTGGTTGCCTCTACAACTGAATAATTACTTCTGCATTATTCTCTTATTTGCCCTGTCAGTGTTAACTTTTTGTAAGGAAAGATAAATCCTAATAAGCATCTCTACAGAAGACGAAATTTGAACACAAAGAATGTATACCGGTAAAATGTAGACTTATTTACAAAATAAAGACCATAACGGATGATAACTAAAAATATTGCTATAAACTCACCATTACCCTTATTACACAATGGGCTTTGGTTTCATTTTTAAAATATCTTTTACTTGACAGAATTGGAAATCTCAAAGTAAACTTGCCTAGAGCAATGCTAAATTATCTCTTTTAAGGTCAGACTAGATATTTGCTTCATGCCAAGTTTCTTCATCCATGCATGTTGAAAGCCAGTAGTAAATACATCTTAAGAACTTAAGAACTAAAGGTCAAAGACAAAACAGGTAATGCCAACACTCTGTTTTAATAAACATATGAACATGACAGATGTTCCAGCATCTCTATCCAGAGGTCACATAGAAATTATACTCTGGTTTTTGTAAATGCTTTTGATTAATTTTAAGGATTTTGGTGGATGGATTCAAACCTCTCCATGGTTTATTCTTTAGTAAATAACTCTCCCTTTGAAGTCTGCAAAACTGATTTGAGGATATTAAAAATATTTCAGATACTAAGGTGGAAAAAATCTGCAGCTTCAGAGAAGTATATTGCCATTTGCAAAATGGTATTGGAATAATGTCACAGGACCTAAGACATAAGAATAACCAAAGGTTAAAGACAATGTTTTCTGCTACATTTCAGCTATTCAAACCCTTGCCAATGGTATTGCCAAAAAAAGGGGGGACTACCAACTCATCAATTCCAAGTGGCATTTTTTTTCATATTTTAATATATCCAAAATCAGGATGCATCACACAATCCATGTCATGCCATGGTTTAATTTTGACTATTTTTGCTTTCTTAGTGGTACATGAACTTGTCATGTATTTTACAGTCTATGATGCCTTAGGCTTAATGAATATTGGAATTTCTTTCGTCTCTCACTTTTCCTTCTCTATTCCTTTACTTTCTTTGACTTTCCCATTCCTTTAGTTTTCCTCCTTTCCTCACCTAAAAAGATATATTGATAATAGGTATACATATACACAAATTATATATATTCATATACACTCTACACACACATATATACCTGGCTTGAACCGGTCCAGCACCCCCAGAGAACTGGAGACCTCTCTTCTCTACCTGCCTATATCAAAGAATTGAATTGGAATCCTTTTCCTTAACCCAAACCCAAGACTCTGCTAAAGGTAGGGTTCCTGTCTCAAGATGAAAAGGGACATTCAACTCAAAGCCTCCTTATATGTAGGAAAAGTTCAGTGAAAGCCAGTTGTAGGGCAAAGTGAAAACTTCTCATTAACACTAAGGATGCTGAATCTGGTTTATCTATCCCATCCGCATTCCTCACTAGCATCTGGTTTATCTATCCCATCCCCATTCCTCACTATCTATCCCATCCCCATTCCCCCCTTAGCATTCCTCACCATGCTAGTGAGGAATGAACTCTGTGAATGAGAGACAGAAGATGTATTTGTATTTCTCTTCCCTCATAGGAATAGGTTTGTGGCCAATCCTGAGCTCTAATGAGCCTCTTTAATAAAGAAGGCCAGTTTCCCCAGGGGCTCTCATGCCCTGCATGGCAACTCTCAGGATGTGTTTTATCTCCAAAAAAGCTTTCTGTTGGAGCTGCCAACACATAGGAATTACTGATACTAAGCAATGTACATTCAAACAGCATGGGGGAATGATCTTGGGAAACCCTAGACTGCCTCATATAAAAATTCTTGTTGGTTTATAAACCCTGAAGTTTGATGAAGACTTTAGTCTACTCACAGGTTAGCTATCCAAATGGATGGAAAACAAAGAAGTCAGAGAATTACCTTTTAACCTCACATTGGGTTGTATGTAAATTAACAATCTTTAAGTGAGGGCAACATTTTGGAGGCAATAAAGAAAAAAAATGCTTGGCAAATGATATATCCACATACAAAAAAAGCTGGCTGAAGAGTCATTGGCTGGCACCCACCAATATTCCCTTCCAACTTTTCTCAAATCCTCCTTTGTTTCTCTACTTCCAAGCCCCTTAGCATAGATATTCCCAAAGTTTTCCCACCCGGATCCTGACAGAGTTTTCCCCACATACTTGGGGAGCTCAAGAGGCAGCTGAAAGATGCCTGTTTCTCCTTGATTCAAGTCTTTACTACCCCAGGAGCTCAATGCTCAAGGCTCGTTTGCAATTCTGCTGGATTTGGCTTCCAAGAGCATCATCTTTAAATGAATCCAGAGAGCAAGCAGGTGTAGTGAACGTTCATATCTTTTGGAAAGTTTCCATGGTGTAAGAGGGAAAGATGAAAAGAGAAGCATAGTTTCCCACAATTTACAGGAAAACCAACAGTCAACATTTATTATTCATTTTCTTGGAAGGAACTTCTTCATAGTTTATTAATATTATTTTTAAAAGTTTTTAAAAACTATGCAGTTAATTGTCTATTCATAGACATTGCCATTTTTTCCAGCAATTACAAGAGCTGGCTTAACCTCGTTAGGTAGGTATTAAAATAAACCTCAGGAAAAAAGAGTTGATTCCTTTTTAAAATAGATTTTATTTATTTTAGAGAGAGAGAGATTGCAAGAACAGGGAGAGGAGCTAAGGAAGAGGGACAAGCAGACTCTACTCTAAGCGCAGAGTCTGTCGCAGGGCTTGATCCCATGACCCTGAGACTGTGACCTGAGTTGAAATAGAGTCAGATGCTTAACAGACTAAGCCACCTAGGAGCCCCTAAAGTTGATTCCTTTGGTGAAATTTTTAGCCTACTACATCTTCACACATCAACACATTCTAGAGAGACAGTAATGTCTCAGTGGTCACAATCTTGGGCTTTGGATAAACTTGAATTTGAAGAGTAGACCCTCCACTTACAAACTGTCTGACCTTGGACATGTTACTTAGTATCTCAGGCCTCAGTTTCCACATGTGAGAAATGCGTATATCGTTACCCAATTATTTCTCATTTTCTGTCTATGATCACATCAATGAAGTTATGAGTTTTCTTTATTCCTTTTTATCCTTTCCACTTTCTGGGAAATCATGAATAATATACATAATATTCCTATTTCAATGGTTCTTCTTAGATTTTAAATAGGCATAGCTAACTTAAAGTTTGCAAGTCATCAACATCTCTAGGCTTCTCCTAAACAACGCTCAACACTAGAATGCTTTAATTGAATGTGGACTGGCATTTAGTATTCAGTATTTTTATTTTGTCAATTATTATGTTAACCAATCAAAACTTTTTTGATTTACCCACATGCTTGTCAATTTCTTCTCATTGCATTTATTTTTGGGGGGTTCAATTTCCTTCTTACAAAAATACACCCTTTAAGAAGTGCTTTCAGCCAGCGTCTGTTACCGGGAAACTTTCAGCATGTGATTGCTTATGTCTCTAGCTGGCACTCACACTTGAGTTAAAGATTAATAGAGAATGAAAATCATGGTGGACAGTTATCTTCTCTCAGTATGTTGCTGATAATACTCCATGTCTTGTGATTTCTGTTGTGGCCTTTGAGAAGTCTGTTGATCCTATACTAGTGATTCCTTTAGAGACAATTTCTCTTTGTTCCTCATCTGCTTTCACAATCTATTCTTTGATTTTGGTGTTTTGTTTTTCAGTTTCACGATGATGTGCTAGGTATGATCTTACTGTGCTTCCTACTCTGAATAGTCATGTTCCTTCATCAGCTCTAGAATATGATTAGGTTTTTTTAATTGTATTTATTTGTTTGACACAAAGAGAGAGAGAGAGAGGGAGAGAGAGAGAGAGAGAGAGAGAGAGAGAACAAGTAGGCAGAATGGCAGGCAGAGAGAGGGAGAAGCAGACTACTTGCTGAGCAAGGAGCCTGATGCAGGGCTTGACCACAGGACTCCAGGATGGTGACCTGAGCAGAAGGCAGACACTTAACCAACTGAGCCACCCAGGTGCCCCAGGATTAGGCATTATCTGATCAAAAATTCCCTCTACTCAATTCTCTCTACAGAATAGTCTTTCCTTTTGGAAATCCTAGGTGACATAATTTGGGCTTTTCATGCACTCTTTTATGCCCCTTAACTTCTCCCTCTTATATTCCATTTCCATCTGTGCTATCTTCTGGGTATTTTTTTCAGATCTATCTTTCAGTTCAGAATCCACATCCATATCAACATTATCCTATCATCTGAGTTACTATCTTATCCATTCAGTTACAATATTTTTCTCCACTAGACTTTCTATTGCTTCACTTCTAAAAGTTTTTTTTTTCTTAAAAATTTTATTTATTTATTCATGAGAGACACAGAGAGAGGCAGAGACATAGGCAAAGGGAGAAGCAGGCTCCTCGCAGGTAGCCCGATGTGGGACTAGATCCCAGGATCCTGAGATCATGACCTGAGTCAAAGGCAGACGCTCAACCATTGAGCCACCCAGGCGCCCCCACTTCTAAAAGTTTTCATTTATTTTTGTCTTCTCGTGCTATCTTACTTTTTTCTTTAAATTCCTTCATTTATGTCTTTAGTCATAATACCTATAATTATTTTATATTCTTGTTCAGATAGTTTGTGTACCTATTTCTGCTATTTATTTTTGCCAGCTGATCTTGCCCATGGTGGATTGTTTCTTTGCATCCATTGTGCTTTGGATTTGTGCACTCAGCTTAAGTACAGCTTATCTGAAGGAACCGGCCTAGGTGGAGGCATTCCTTTCAGAAAGGTTTTCTGGCTTTTACCAGGCACCTTGGGGATATTGTGGTCTGAGACCAATTTTAATATTAAATTCTCTGCTTGGAGTTTCCCAGACAATGCAGGTAAAGTAAATTAAAACCTTTAACTCACATGTGGTACAGACTTGAATTTAAAAATCCCCACAGGATATTTTACTTTCCTGTTCCAGCCCAGCTAGTTTCTTGGGGTCTCCCATTATTTAAGGATGGATTTTTTCCCTGAGGGCATGCATCTTTGAGGGCACTGGCTTTGCTGGAGGGTCTCATTCAGCTTCCTATTTTATATTGGTCCAAGGCTTTATCATCTGTCTCAGTATAGGTGTGAAAATCAGATGCTGAGGCTTCAACTCCTCCTCCACAACCCCCTCACAAGCCCAGTCCCAAGTTCATCTCTTGTCTGATTCTCAGAATTTTCATTTCTATTTCTTGGAAACGCGGTAACTTCTTGTGAGCTCCAGGGAGCATTGAAAAGGGTTTAATAAACTATCATTATATTTCACCTCGCAGTTTTAGGTGTTGGTATAAAGAGGATTTTCAAGTTGTCTGTTCCATAAAACTGCCGCAATTAAACTGTGTTTGGTCTATTAACCTACCTGAGCATATTACTTTGAGTAAAAGACAATGTTTTTAAAACTTGTCATGTAGTGGTATAATTCAAATAGATGAGATGTAGTGTTTCCTTAGATTAGATCTGCTGAAAAATCTGGCCTAATAGGTGAATAAATTCTTATTATGAGAAATAATTGATATTTGATTCTTTGTTAAATAAACACTGAATACTTTCAGAAATTTCATTGATTTTATAAGAAAAGCCACAAACTATGGCTACTTGTGTGCATATGGGATGTCATACATGTAATAAGTTCTCTCTCTGATGCAACTTCTAGATTTTCTCAAGTAAAGCCACTATTTATTTATTTATTTATTTATTTATTTATTTATTTCAAGAGACAGAGCACATGAGCAGTGGGATGGAGGGGCAGAGAGAGAGAATCTTAAGCAGGCTCTGTGCTCAGTATGGAGTTTGACACGGGGCTCGATTTCATGACCCTGAGATCATGACCAAGTCGAAATTAAGACGCTTAGCTGATTGAGCCACCCAGGTGCTCCAAGGCCACCACTTCTTTAAGGCACTTTTGCATAATGATAATAACTGTATGTATGTACTTAATATGTATTTAACATATATTTTCAGAGAAAAATATAACTAACTCCTTCATAAATGTTGGCAAACATGTTCATATCTTATAAAACAATAAAGTTTTGTGGGAAAACTTAGAAAAATTTGTGGGAAATGTGGATATGTTGTAAAGGGCACAGGCTTGAGAGACAGATGGGCCTGAGTTCTGCGGCCATCTCTTTATTGGCCGTGTGACATTGGGTGAGTTAATGAACCTCTCTGAGCCTCCTTTTCTTTATCACTAAAAGAAGAAATGAGAGATACCTGGCAGGGTTGTAGACAGAATTAAATGAGATAATGAATTCATATAGCAAGTGCTGAATGAACATTGGTGGAAAGACAAGGAAAGACAGAAGGGAAAAAGGCAAGGAGAAGAAGGGAAAACTTGAAATGCTAAGGATCTGAGGCTGCCAGTGTTCTCCATTTCATTAAAGGACAGGAGTGTGTTGACCCTGCTTTCCAAGGAATTAGCTTAATGCTAATTTCTAAATAAGCTTTGGCCAGATTGCTATCATTCATGCAAACTCATTCCATGTCTTATGAAAAGTTTCATATAACAACAAAGACGAGTCAAATTGCCTGGAACCTGGAATGCTTGAATCCATCCACCCCTTCAGGAAGGTCCCTTAGTAAAGAGTGAAGAGCACCAAGCAATGAGATCCCTCTCGGGAAAAGAGCCCCTCAAGTGACTTACGAACATGATGGCTGTGACAGGGAGAAATATGGCCTCTGCCCCAAATAGGAAATCTAAAAAGAATCACAGAGCAAGAGGCTAGGAGGAAGTAAAAAACTACACAATGCTTTTGACCAGCACCCACAATTGTACAGAGTCCTGCTCTCTCTCCAGAAACTTCCAAAGGAATAGAAAGAACATTTCATGGTCACTGTTTCTGCTGAGAAGTTCTCAAGAACAGGTTCGGAGGTATGTGGGAACACCAAACATGCTCAGAGGAAAATTAGCTGGTCCTGTTCCCCTTATTTGGTGGTGTTTATTAGGTTTTGGTTTTTTAAAAATATATCTCTGCCCTCAGGAATGCTGAAAGAACTCAAGTATATAAAGGGATGGTCAGCTCAAGCCTAGCTTGACACAGCAATTAATTCATCTCTGGATGAAGACAGCTTGCTTACATGCTATAAGTAGAAAGCTGTTCACATCACACCTCAGTCTATGAATATGGTTTTTCCATTCATTTCTGAGGATATTTTATTAGGGGAAAAACTTGCTCTGACTGAGCAGGTAGGCTTTTTTTTTTTTCCATGAGAGACACACAGAGAGAGGCAGAGACATAGGTAGAGGGAGAGACAGAGACATAGGTAGAGGAAGAAGCAGACTCCCTGTGGGGAGCCCGATGCAGGACTTGATCCCAGGACCCTAGGACCACAATCTGAGCCATAGACAGATACTCAAATGAGCCACCCAGGCACCCCAGCAGTAGGCTTTTATATTGTATGTGAGGTAATTTCTCAGGAGATGATCCGTGTTGCTCTATTGATAGATATGAGGAAACACATTTAGCAAGAAAAGAAAACACATGACAATTATCCTCAGGTCCTACAGGACAGTGTATGAAAATAGGTGAAGGTAGTGAAAATTTAAAGTCTACTACTGCCTCCTCCTTCATCAGAACCCTAGGCAGGAACCCCCATATCCCTCTCCCCAGGAAACATATGTTGATTTGAAAATATCTTTCTAGATGCTGCAATAATGCTTACAATGCTAATGGAGTTTTAGAAATGGATATGTTTCCTTTGAACTAGTATCATATAAATATGAGTTAACAGGGCATATAAGTGTTAGAATGTATGCCTCTAGGTTAAAATATTGATCAAATAAAGAGAAAATGTGCAGAGAAATGGACAATGAGAGACAGCAGTATTATTTAATCTGACCTAGATTACATTGTTGTTAATTTCAGCAAGACTGATGATATTCTGGGTCATAAAACTAGCCTCAACAAATTTAAAAGAATTAAAATCATACAAATTATAGTTACTGCAAACAGAATTAAGCTGGAAATCCTACAGAACTATCTCTGGAAAATCCCCAAATATTTGGAAATTAAACAAGAAATAATTCATGAGAGAAAGAGGAAGTCACAAAGGAAATTAGAAAATAGTTTGAGTTGAATGAAAATGAAAACAAAGCATTAAATATTGGGGGATGCAATAGTCAATATCCTACCGATTGAGAACAAGGCAAGGATGTTTTCTTTCACCATTCCTATTCAGAATTGTATAGGAAGTCCTAGCCAGAGCAATAAGGCAATAAAAAGAAATAAAAAGTCTACAAATTAGAAAGGAAGAAGTAAAACCATCTCTGTTCATAGAAGAAATTATAAGAAATTCTACAAGAAAGTTTTAGAACTAGTAAGAGTTTTGAAAAGTTTTAATATTCAATATACAAAATCAGTAGTATTTCTTTTCGTTTTTAGTAGTATATCTATATACCAGCAGTAAACAATTGGAAATTGAATGTCAAAGAAAAATTTACCAAATACAATAGGACCCAAAACATTTTAAATATTTAGGCATAAATCTAACCAAAGATATCTAAGATCTGACTCTTGAAAACTAGACAAACATATTAAATATTAAATAAGAGCTAAACAATTGAGAAATATATTCTGTTCATGAATTGGAAGACTAAAGAGTGTTAAGATGTTAATTCTCCCCAAATGGATCTATAGATTCAAAACAATCCCAATAAAAATTCTAACAGGTTGTCTTGTAGAAATTAACAACATGGTTTTAAAATTTACATGGAAAGGCACAGAACTAGAATAGCTAAAACACTTATGAAAAAGAACAAAGTTGGAAGACTTATGCTACCTGACTTCCAGACTGATTATACTGTCATAGTAATCAGAACAGTGTGGTATTGACCAAAGAATAAGCATATAAATGAACAGAACTAGGTAGTCTCAGAAATAGACCCATACTTATACTCAAGTGAATTTCAGTGAAAGAGCAGACAATACAATGGGGAAGGATAGTCTTTTCACCAAATGATCCCAGAACAATCAGATATTCACTTGCAAAAAGAAAAAAAGTGCCATATTAACAAATTAACACAACATGGATCATAGACCTAGATTTAAATTAAAACTATAAAACTTCTTTTTTTAAAAGATTTTCTTTATTTATTTGACAGAGAGAGAAAGAGTACAAGCAGGGGGCGGTAGCAGAGGGAGAGGGAGAATCAGTTCCCTGCCAAGCAGGGAGCCCAATATGGGACTCAATTCCAGGACCCTGGGATCATGACCTGAGCCAAAGGGAACACTTAAATGACTGAGCCACCCAGGCACCCCAAAACTATCAAAATTCTTTAAAAAATAACAGAAAAAAAATCTTTGTGATCTTGAATAAGGCAAAGATTACCTAGATACACAAGAAGCATGATTCATAACAGAAAAAATGGATAAATTGGGAGTTTATCAAAATGCTTAAATTATGCTCTTTGAAAAAAAGAATTACTGTTCCTGAAAATAAAAGAACAACTCACTAGCTGGAAAATGCACTCAAGACACATACCTAATAAAGAATCTGTGCCTAAAATATATAAGGAACTCTCAAAACTCAATAATAAGAAAACATATGATCCAAATTACTGAAACGAGCAAGATATTGAACAAACACTTCAACAAAAAACCAATATGAATAGCAAATGAAAGTATGCTCAATATAATTACTCCTTAGGGAAATGCAAATTAAAACCGCAATGAGATTATTATCACCTATTTGAAGGGGTAAAACAAAGGAAAAGAAAAAAGAAAAAAAGGAAAACTAGCAATACCAAGTACTGTGGAAAATAGGGAGCAACTGGAACTCTCATCTGCTGGTGGAGGTGCAAAATTATTCAGTTCCTCTAAAAAACAGTTTGGTAATTTCTTGTACACACTCACCCACCATATGACTTAGCAATTTCAAGAGAAGTTTACTCAAGAGAAATGCAATATAAGTACACACAAAAACCCCTATCTGAATATTTATAGCAGCTTTGCTCATAAAAGATTTATTCATTAAAGATTTATTCATTAAAGATTTATTCATTTATTTGAGAGAGAGAGAGACCATGAATGCAGGGGAAGGGGCAGAAGGAGAGAGAGAGAGAAAAAAAAAAATCATAAACAGACTCCATGTTGAGAGCAGAGTCCATCACAGGGCTCAATCTCACGACCCTGAGATCACAACCTGAAATTAAGAGCTAAATGCTTAACCAGCTGCACCACCCAAGGGCTCCTGAATATATGATTTTAAAACTGTGATAGTTCCATATAATGAGATTGTATTTGACGATAAGAAGAAATAACCTTCTGGTATACATAACAACATGGATGAATCTCAAATGAATTATGTTAAGATTTACAGATGTACTAAGGTTACCTGGTGTATGATTACATTCTATGACATTATGGGAAGAGCAAAGCTCTAGAGACGGAAAATGTATCAGTGCTATCCAGGAGCTGAGGAAAGAGGTGACTACAAAGTACAAAGGGACACAAGGGCATTTTTTAAGGTGAGGGATGTTCTATATACTGATTGTGGTGATTTACATGACTATGCAATTGTCAAAACTTACAGAACTGTAAACTAAAACAGATCATTTCTCTTCCATGTAAATTATACTTCAATAAATCTAACTTTAATTTTTAAAAGAGTTTAAAAACCTGTTTTCCAGGGGAAAATCCAATAAGGATCAGAGCCAAGCAAATGAGAAAAAAAAAAAATCTTCTACAGAAGCTCAGCGACTTAATCTAGGATGAAAGGAACCTAAAGAAAAGGTTTCCAAGAAAAGATGAAACTAACAATTTAAGGTTCACATGTCTATAAAAAATAGCTTAGAAGTCATTGGGAGAATACAGAATGTCTGAAGAAATGATAAATAATTTGCCAGTTGCTCAAGAGCTGAAGCAACTGAATCACAGAGAGTGGTAGGTGGAACCCTAAGGCACATGCCCATCTGGTCCCTGGTGGACACGCCCTGTTTAATCTCCTCCACTTGAGTGTGGGTGAGACTAGTAAATGTGGGAATGCACTCCCATGATTAGGGAGAGAGACAGAATCAACAGCAGACTCAGTACTGAGTGTGGAGCCCATCACAGGGCTCAGTCTCACCACCCTGAGATCTTGACCCGAGCTGAAATCACGAGTTGGCCGCTTAACTGACTGTGCCAACTGGGCACTCCAGGTCAGCTATTAGAAGAGGGGTCAGAGCACCACTAAATGGAAAGGTTCCACTGTGCCAGGAACTGCCTGGTGGAGGGGACCATGAGGCAAAGCCTGAGGGCAGCCTGTAGATGCTGAAAGCGTTTCCACCAGGGAAGTAGAGACTGAATTCTGCCAATAACAAATGATCTTCTGCCAACAAGTGATCGTGGAAATGTCACTCATCTGCAAACTTCAGAGGAGATCATACCCCTGGTTAACATCTTGATTTCAGCCTGGGAAGACTCTTGAGCAGAGAACCAAGGCCCGGATGTCTAACCTAGAGAAACTGAGGTAATAAATGTGTGTTGGATTAAGCAACTAAGTTTGTGGTGGCTTTGTCACACTGCAGTAGAAAAGCCATTTAAACAATGAATTAAAATGTGTCAAGCTAGTTTAATCAGAGAATACTTTTATGGCTTTGACTCCAACAGTTCCTCACCGAACAGTAGGCTAGTTTTGATGATTTACTATATATTGAATCAAAAAGCATCACAGAAGGTAACTTCAGAGAAGAGGAAGGACCCAGTGGATGATGTCTTTGGAGGATAATCTCCCTGGGTTCTATCCAGTGCTGTCTAAGAAAACCCAGTATAGATTGGTGGAGGGGCCTTTTGTTGGAGGTTCTCTCATCTTGGCTCACTGCACATGGTAACTCATTGTCCCTACAGGCTTCCCTTTTACACTTTCAGGCCATGACTACAGCCATCTCAGTACTAATACTGTCCTCTCTGGGCTGGACACCTTCCTATGGGTCTCAAGGGCCAACGGTGACATCCAGACCGGAAACAGGTCAGTGTTCACCGGACTTTCTTAACACTCATTGTTAACACACTCAATTGTGAGGTTAGTCACCAGGAAATAACCACTCACTTTAAAACCATAAAAGAAAATATGAATCATTCCCAAAGCATCTTTCCATATATGTGATAACAGAAAGAGGGGCTCCCGCAGTATTTCAATTATAGGCTGAAGTATCTTGCAAATTTAAAAAATGACATTCTTCATTTTCATCATATTATCAATTTTTTTATTCTAGAAAATCCATTATTCTAAACATTAGATAATGAAAACGGAATTAACAACTTACCCTGTAACTTTTCAGTCTAATAAAATCAACCTTCATAGAGACAAATCTATCTGAATTTCGACTGATGTTCTTCAGGTGTTCCACAAGATCTGCACAGAACTTGTAACCTCCTTTCAGCACACACAGGATCACAATGTCACAGTATCCTATGTCTTTCAGAATATCCTTTGCCAGCCGTTCAATTCTGAAAGAGGAATTAAAAGATATAGTAAAGCATAAGTACTTCTGAGTATTTTTTTTCCTTTCAAAGAAAATGCATGATGTACTACCCATATTAGATTACGTAGGGGATTGTGGAGGAGAGCTTGGGAGACAGAAGCCCACAGATAAAGAAGCTTTGTTAAGGTTGGACAAAGAGAGAGTGTTCGAAACATATTTCTGATAACCACATCATCCATAGCACATTTTTGCTCCTCTGTGTCACAAGCATGAGTAAGGTGTAAAATAGATGTCAAAGATCATGAATGCTATTATTTTATCACTACAGAGCCTGGTTGTTAACAATGCCATGAAGGTATCTGCTCACTTTATAGCAAAGAGAGAGGACATGGGAAAATGACTCACCCACCTTATGACATTAGAGGAGACTGGAAGAAAAGTCAACTCCATAGTAACTATCAAAAGAATAATCTCTGTTTTCTGTTTGACAAAAATGGCACATGACCTATGTGAAAAGTGCCTAGAACACAATTCCAATAGGCATCACTTCCAGGGAGCACCATGTGAATGATCCTTTCCTGGAGTTAGGCAGCCTTGGGCTGGTATCCAATGCCTGATTTGAAACTGTCACTGTGTTTTTTCTAATTGTTTCATGTCTTGTAAGTCCATTGCCCAAGCATTCATACAATATTAAAACCTTGAATGGAGGCAGGAGCTAGGGTTGCATATTAAAAAAAAAAATTCCTGGGATCCCTGGGTGGCGCAGCAGTTTAGCGCCTGCCTTTGGCCCAGGGCGCGATCCTGGAGACCCGGGATCGAATCCCACGTCGGGCTCCCAGTGCATGAAGCCTGCTTCTCCCTCTGCCTGTGCCTCTGCCTCTCTCTCTCTCTCTCTGTGACTATCATAAACAAATAAAAATTAAAAAAAAAATTCCTACTGGCACTTCAGATAGAAGTAGATTTAAAATGTGTTAACCTTTTAGGACACTTGGGTGGCCTAGCAGTTGAGCATCTGCCTTTGGTTCAGGGCGTGATCCTGGAGTCCTGGAATCAAGTCCCACATCGGGCTTCCTGCACGGAGCCTGCTTCTCCCTCTGCCTGTGTCTCTGTCTCTCTCTCTCTGTCTGTCTGTCTCTCTCTGTGTCCCTCATAAATAAATAAATAAATAAAATCTATAAAAAAATGTTAACTGAATGATCCGTATATATATATATGTATGTATGTATATGTAAAGCATTATATCATGTATGTTCTACATATATTACATATATGTAATAATATATTACATAATATATTTTATGTTATATAACTTATGTATGTATATGCATACATATGTTATACATATATATACATTTACATATTAAATAGCAACCATGGTTTCAGACAATGTTTCTCAAAATATGATCATCAAGAAAATGTACATCAGCATGCAAGACAAAGGGACATTCATTTTCAGCATAATGGAGTGAGGCAGTCAACACATTTCCACAAAAAAGTAATTATAAAGCTGGATAAAACTGCCAAAAGCAACCATTTCGGCACTCTGGAAGTTAACCAGAGACACATAACAAACTGTGAATCATTTATTCATGAAAACATTGAACAATGGGTAGAAACAGCACAAATTTGGCATTCTTGCCAGAGAATGCTCCCACCTCTCTGAGCCCTTCATCAGCTCCATTGTTCAACCAGATAGTTCAACGAAGGTGGCCCACTGCCAGAGGAAGCTCACCTGATAGGGAGCATCGTCGGTTAGTATGGCTATCTTGGTAGCCTGTAAACAGGGAGAGCCAATGGCTCCATTATCGTGAAGTTGCAAATAATCTAGTTTAATTGCTAGTCTAGTTGGGACTAGTCTAGTCAAGGATTTAATAGGGAGTTCCAGGAGGGTAGAGTCATGGGAAAAAGGACAGATAATAAACTCTTCATGTATCCCAAATTGACCAGAATCTATGCACATGCCCAGCAGAGACCAGCATGGTTCAGGTTGCCTATACATTTCTGAATGATGGAGGCTGTATGTGCAGAGGAGACACAAGAAAGCACAATGAAACAATAAAAGCCAGGGAAGACTTGAAAGAGGCTGGAAATCTGAATGTGCTTGTCAGGCCCACACACATTCATCAGCAGAAAGTAGAAGCATTACTGGCCTGAGGTGTTTGAGTACAATCTCCAACCAATCTTAGGCTGAAGACTAAGCTCTTCTGACACAGGGTAAGTCCTAGTAAGTGAGGGTTACAAGTAGAAACAAGAAAACTGCATATCACCAGAGGCTACACAGTGTGGAGGAGACAAATTCCACAGAATGGAAGACAAACAACAACAACAACAACAACAACAACAACAAAAACCCCTAAAACCAGAAAACGAAACCAAAGAAAAAGGTCAATGAACAGCAAATAATTACAAATATGGTAGGTATTAAATCCACTATATCAATAATCACTTTAAATGTGAATGATCTAAATACAGCAATTAAAAGACAGACTGTCAGAGTAGATTAAAAAAAGACTCTCACATATATTGTCTATAAATATAAAGGCACTAATAGATTAAAAGTAAAAGGATGGAGAAGGACATACCATACTTATATCAATCAAAAGAAAGCAGGAGTAGCTTATTGATTTCAGACAAAGCAGATTTCAGAGCAATGAAATTATCTGGAATAAAGAGGGTATTATATAATAGTCAAGAAGTCAATTTTCCAAGAAGACATGACAATCTTTAATGTGCATGCACCTAACAACAGTGTTAAGAACCTGATAGAACTACAACAAGAAATAAATCATCTACTGTAGTTGGAGACTTCTATACCCCTCTATCAGTAATTGACAGATCCAGCAGTCAGTAAACCACTAAGGATATAGTTGAATCACATAGTACCATAAATCAAGTGGACCTAACTAGCATTTATAACATTCTTCTCAAAACATATAAATAAGAAAATGAAAAGACAAGCCACAGATGGGAGGTGGGGTATTCAAAAAATCACATATCTGGTAAAGGACTTGTATCCAGAATATATAAAGAGCCCTAACAATTCAATAAGAAGACAACCCACCCAAAGTAAAAATGGCAGAAGACTTAAATAATCATCTCTTCAAAGAGAACATAAATAGCTAACAAGCACACTAATCATTAGGAAAATGCAAATTAAAACCACAATGAGATACTTTTATATATCTACTAGAATGGCTATAGTGAAAAGTACAGACAACACTAAATGTTGACAACTGTGTGGAGAAACTGGAATCCTCATCCTTGCTGGTAGAAATATAAAATGGTACAGCTGCTTTGGAAATAATTGGCATTTTCTTAAACTGAACTATAAAATCCAGAATACTGCTCCAAAAAATCTATCCCAGAAAAATGAAAACATACATTCACACAAAGACTTATATGTGAATGTCCATGGATGCATTGTTCATAGTAACTCAAAACTAGACATCCAAATAATCATTGATTGGTAAATCAATAATTAGATATTGTAGGATTTAACCTATATGAAATGTTTAGAAAAGACAAATTTATATAGAAAGAAATCAGACTAGTGACTGATGCTGCAAGGAGGAACATGGATTGACAGTAAACAAATTTTGGGGGATGAAAGAAATACTATAAAATGATGGTTGTGCTTGCCCAACCATAAAAATTTACTAGAAATCACTGAATCATTGACCTGCAATGGGTGAATTTTGTAGTATGTAAATTACACACTTAATTAAATTCATTCCTGGGGCCCACCCCAGACCACTGAATCAGAATTTCCAGACATAAAGCATAAGAATACACATTTTATTGGGCACCTGGTGGCTCAATGGGTTGAGCGTCTGACTCTTGGTTTTTAGCTCAGGTCATGATCTCAAGGTTATGGGATCAAGTCCAGTGTAGGGCTCTGTGCTCAGCACTGGCTTGCTTGTCTCTCTCCCTCTGCTTCTCCCCCAGCGTCCCCACTCTCTCTCTCATGAATAAATAAAATAAAATCATTAAAAAAATACATATTTTAACAAATCACTGGTTAAGTCTCCTGTACTGGGAACTGACTTTGAGGAGCCCTAGCAGGACCCAATCATGTACTAGATCAGGATGCATTTAAATAAGTCATAAAATTCAGGTGAAAAAAAGCAGGAATTTGCTTAAACTGGGGGATTCCCAAAACAGTGTTAAGGGAAAAGTATGTCTGAATTATTAAGATGTGAACTGAATACGACGACTCCACTACACAACAAAAGTTGGTTTAATTGTTAAAGTCAAGCAGGTTTCTTTCCTTTTTTTTTTTTTTTTTTGCAGGAATTTCCTTATTTTTAATATGAATTGCTAACAGGGAGATTTGACCATTTGGGAGATGTGAAATTTCCCAAGTTTATTTGATCACAGAACATTTTGTTCCCTTTGAGGATTGGGACTTATATTCCACAGAAAGCCACTGTAGGCCATGAGAAACTCCAAGCCAGGCTGTATTTTGATAAAATATAATAGTCTGAGAGAACGTGCAATATCCAAGTATTATCCAGTAGACAAATTTTAGAGCAAAAGAATGACATTTCCTTTTGCTATAGACAGGAATTAATGGAAAGATAATATCCTGGGAATACGGACTGTCTAATGTTTTTCAAACTTTACTTTGGCTAAGGACTTATTTCATAAGTTAAATATTAACTCAGAAGAATATAATAGATTTTTTTTTAAATGGAGGCAAAAGTATTACAGTTTAAGAAAAAGGAAAGCATGCGGAGTCCAAAGTTTTGATTTGCTCCTACTTCCCATTGCTTCTTTCACCCCCATTTCTGGGTGTTTAAAGAATCTCTATGTTCCTGGGAGTGCACTGTGAGGCTTGCTTTCCATGTAAACGTGAAGCTTAAGTAGTTGATATTTGTACAAGAAAACAGAGGTACATGGAATGATAAGAGTCTGGGCATTAGGCAGTTTTGTGAAAGGGGTATGACCTTGAAATCCTGATGCTTTAAGTGGACTCAAGTGGAGGATGCTCTCTGAAAACCAAGAAACAAATGGTGACTTAGTGACTTAGAACAGGAGAAAATGTTGTCTTTTACAAAGCCAGTTGGCCAGACAAGAGCTAAAGGATATCTATATAGATGGGTCAGAAAGAACTAGAAATAGTATTCTAGAAATAGTTCTGTGCAGATATTTTTAAGCTGAAAATATGCCTATTCCCAAAACATTACCACTGCCTGGAAACCATAATTGTGCACAGACTGGCCAATCTATGATACATTGCTTGATCCAAGATATATGCCAAATTTCAGGAAAAGTCAGGGCTTCAGGGGTGTGTCCCATGAAGGCAAAGTTCACCTGTTAATTATCCCTAGTTAACTCAAGAGTCTGTGAATAATTTAAGACAGACATTCTCGGGTAAAGAGCAATGCTTTCCCAAATCCTATTTTTATCAGTATGTACAGGACATTGTTATTTTGAGGCTGATATATATATATATATATATATATATATATATCCAGTAGACAAATTTTGTCCAGTAGACAAATATATATATATATATATTTTTTTTTTTCTTACCATTTCTCTGGGACAAATGTCCAGGTAAATAGTTCAGTTAAAGCATCAATTCATTTTATTCCAAATTCTCTGCCTTAAAAAAAGTTCTGTCTACTTCTATATGGCAGACTCAGGAATAGGGTCATAAAGTGTACTGTATGATTTGCACAAGAGGGGGCCAGACAGCACAGGACCAAGACTGACATAAGAAATAACACTCACCTGTCCACAATGATGCCATGAGGTATGAGGACATAATCCAGATCTCCATAATAGTGCTGTGGGTATGTGAATAAATCCAAGTCATATCCTGGCCAACTGTCCATAATCTGTAAATCAAATTACTTTGGTCAAAATATTTTTCATGGGAAATTTATTTGGAAAATGTAAATAAACAAAATGTATATCATTTGGAAAAAAGGAATAGCATTAAAAACAGAGAAAAGGTCTGACAATCAATACATTAGATTACATTCCGTCAATCTATTGAAAGCTCAGTGGGAGAAAGTAATTTGTTTCATGAAAGCTGACAAAGAATCTAGTACTGAAATGAACAGAGTTTGCAATCCTAACTTTTGGCATCATACAGTGAAATATCAACCTGATGTCTTATAGCTAAACTGATAGTATTGTTTGTAAGAGTGTGTTTTTGTGAATATATCATTTATATCTAAATGATATAGTATCAAAAAAATAAATGATATAGTATCATGAATATAAGTAACACTATGTTCATAAGTATATTAATATGGACAGTATCATCATAAATTATTATAAATATTAATACATATACTATTACATTTTTATACATTGTAAATGCCTCATATGTCTGGGAAAGATTACCTGTTACAGTAAATATGTCTTGGGATTAATATAGACACAAACTTCTGAGTGGCCTACTCATTACAATAAATACTTCAAACATGGTGGGAACTTCAGTCAAGTCCCATCGGGAAAAATTGTTACAGAAAATCAGCCTGTTCATGCAGTGAATACAATACTAGTCAGTCTTCCTCTTTCTTAGCACTAGATGTGCAACTTTTATGGTTAGAACAGGAAAAATGTGGGAGAGAAAATGAAGGTGAAGAGCGAGTTCCTTTTACTTTCAGATCACCGAGAGAGGATACAACAGGGAAGTGTTAGCACTCAACTCATTGCAGAGCTGTATTGCAGATTCCTGATCTTTGATGACCCCTGCACCCTTCCATCAGACTCCTCTATTCAGCATGAAGCTTTTATAATGCAGAGCTATCCTGAATCTCCAGCCCATTTCCCTACACCATCATCTTCCCATCCTCAGACTGGTCTTTGGTCAAGTGGTGACCCTTCCCAGCTCTGTCTTCTGTCTTCTGTTCATTGTCTGTCTTGCTTCTGCATCCTCTCCCTCTGTATCTCCAGTGGAATCCGCAGAAGCTCAGGTCACAGGCCCCACTTATTTCTGGAGGCCTTGCTCACTGCTCATACTCTCTGATCTTCTCTCTGAAACTCCTCATAGATGAGGTCCTCATAGCTCTCTGTCTTTTTAAAGGC
The DNA here is from genome assembly GCF_018345385.1 of Vulpes lagopus. Classification (NCBI taxonomy): domain Eukaryota; kingdom Metazoa; phylum Chordata; class Mammalia; order Carnivora; family Canidae; genus Vulpes; species Vulpes lagopus. The sequence continues at coordinate 65,820,545 of NC_054831.1, forward strand.
TCCCTTTCAGCCTCCTTGAGACGACTCTTGCCTCTTCCAGCTCACTCAATCTTGTCTGCTATAGAACCCATTCGTACTTCCTTTCATTCTGGCATGTCCTCCAGCTTTCCACCTTTCTCCTCAACCAGGACTCAAATCCTTAGTCCAGCCTCCACCCACACCCATCGCAGTTCTGGGTTCTGGAATGCCAGCCAAACCAAATTCAGAGCATTTTCTTCCAAATGTATCTCCTTCCTATCTCAGCAAAGGACAACATATTTTTCTACTTGGTCAGATTGAAATGTTGGAGTTGCTGTTGACTTCCTTCTTTCATTCCCTCATGTAACCCATTAGCAAATCCTATCATCAATTCCTTTAAAATTTAACAGGACTCCCACTCAGCATCCCAACTGTTACCTCCCAGTCCATGCCACCATTTCTCCAGGAACCACCGCCATGGTTATCAGACATGCCTCCCTGCTTCCACCCTGACACCCCCGCCCCATTCTAACATGGCAGCTGGATTGCTGCCATCTTCTGCTTATCTTCTTTGGGGGGGCTTCCCATTTCTCTCTGAGTACAATCCAGAGTCTTTATCATGGCCCACAGGGGCTAACTCTCTCGACTTGTCATCTGTAGGCATTCTCTTCCTCCTTCATTCTGCTTCAGCTACGTTCTTCTTGCTGATCCTGATCCTTCAATATGCCAGGCATGTTCCTGCCTCAAGAGCTTTGCACCTGCTCTTTCTCTTGCCTACAATACTCTTCCCCCAGATTTCTACATGGCTTACAGTTCACTTCCTTCAAGTCTCCATTTAAATCTCCCCTCCATGAAGAGGACTTACCTGATCACTCATATAAAATAGCACCCTCTTCCTTCCTACTCATCTCTGAATCTCTTTTCCCCAGCTTTATTTTTCTTCACAGCACATTTCCACTGGATGTGACGCATATACATCTGTGTGTTTTGTCTTGTCTCCTCCCACTAGAATGTCAATGCCTTCTGACAGAGACCGTGTCTGAGTCATTGTTGAAACCCCAGTGCCTAGAACACTGATCTAGAATACAGGAAGTGCTTAAAAATGTTCACAATTCTCCATCCGAAGACTACTTAATACTACCTGAGCTCCCACCCAAACTGATTTGCCTTGATTTGTCTCCTTGCATAAAGATCACCACTGCCCAAGGCTCTGGAAATTCATGTCTACCACGGGCAGATTGTTAGCCAAATGGTGTATGTCATCTGCATATCTGAAAAGTACCACATTTGCTCTGCCTCTATCAGCAAATTGGCTGTGTGCAATGATTGAATTTGCACAGAGCAACTCTGTTTCCTAGCCCTGAGAACTCCCTGGGCCCTTAACCATCAACACCACAGTTCCTTGTCAGAGCCTGAACACCAGCTGTACGTGCAGAGCCTCCAGAAGATCCTCTGGCAGGCCACGGTAAAGGCCAGACAAGAACCCCAATGGGCATGAGGCCCTAGGGAGACCATTCAAGTGCATAGCATTTTCTGGCTCTCCTTCCAGACCACACACACTACCCACTCCACTTCCTGGAGCCCTTCCAGGTGGCGGCATCATTAACTAGTGGTCTTCTGAGCCCATTCTTCCTACCATGCAAATCCTTTACTGCCCCCTGCCCCCTGCTGCATCTCAGAGCCTACATTCTTCTCGGTGTTCTAGAGCTCAGCTCCGACACATACTGGCTGTGATGCTAGGGAAAGTACTCATCTTGCCTGAGACTCAGTTTCCCCTTCCTTTAAATAAGACACAATAAAACCTACGGACAGGGTTGGTGTGAAGATTAAGAAAGAACAGAGTCTCCAAACCAGGCAGGAGCAACCCCATTTGAGGATCTGCTACAAAGCAGCTGCCTCTCCAGTATTATGGACTGAATTGCACTCCCCCCACCTAAAATTCATATGATGAAGCCCTAACCTCCCACTGTGGTGACCTTAAGAGGTGAGGCCTTTAGGAAGTAATAAGGTCATGAAAGTGGAGCCCGCATGATGGAATTAGTGCTCTTATAAGAAAACCAGCAATTTCTCCTGCATGCTCTCTTTTTTTTCTTCCTCCTCCTTTGCTCCCGCCCTACTCTCTCTGTCTCTGTCTGTGTCTCTCTACCATGTGAGGACACAATGGGAAGAATAAGGCAGCTATCTATAAGCCAGCAAGGGTCCTAATCAGGAATGAAATCAGCCAGCACATTGATCTTGGACTTGCACCTTCCAGAACTATGAGAAATACGCATCTATTGTTTAAAATAAGCAAACAAAATGAGAGAGAGAGAGAGAGAGAGAGAATTTATTTAGAGTTTCTAGGACATTTCCTGGTATATAATCAGTGCCTAATAACTGATGTCAAAAAGAAGAAAAGAATGATAAACAAATGACAAAACCAACCTATTTTTAAGTGTCATCATGGTAACCTGTAGTCAGAGGTGGCATGGAGTAGTGGTCAAGCACATGGACTTAGAAGTCCAGCACATGTGAAGTGGGGGGTTTATAGCTTGGGAATTAACTTAGGGTTTTATCTCTCTGTGCCTTGGTGTGTTCATCTATAAAATGGAGTCAGTGCCTGCCTCACGTGGCTATTGCGAGGATTCAATAAGATGTATAATGGAAATAAAATTCTTATATCATTATTTAATCTATAGTACCTACATAGTAACTGCTAACCATCTAGATGTGCTAAAACATCACTAGTTAACTTGCAAATTAAAGGTCTTGATTTACAGAAGAACCTCAAACCTTTTTGTCAATGTCATGTTACCTTAGTAAAAGTTACACATTTAAAAATAGAAGAAGAGTATTTGTCTAAAACTATTTTATAATTAAAACTGGACTTTTCCAATTAGTCTGAAATCATGAGTTTTCCTTGTTGAGATAAAAGACAATTAGAGGTAAAGAAACTACTGGTTTACAAACAACAGGTGAGGATGTGAAGAAAAGGAACCCTCGTGCACTGTTGGTGGGAATGCAAACTGGGGCAGCCACCGTGCAAAACAGGGTGCAGTTTCCTCAAAATATTAAAAATAGAACTACCCTATGAACCTGGAATCACACTACTAGGTATTTACCTAAAAAAATACAAAAACACTACTTGAAAGGAATACATGCACCCTGATGTTTATATCTACAATAGCCAAACTATGGAGCAACCCAAATGTCCATCGATAGATGAATAGATAAAGGTGTGGTATATAGTCAAGGGAATATTAGTCAACCATAAAGAAAGAATGAAATCTTGCTGTCTGCAACAACACCGATGGAGCTAGAGAGTATTATGATAAACGAAATAAGTCAGAGAAAGACAGATACCATATGACCTCACTCATACGTGGGATTTAAGAAACAAAACAAACATGCAAAGGAAGAAAAAAAGGGAGTAAGAGGCAAATCAAGAAACAGGCTTTGCTTATGGAGAACAAACTGATGGTCACCAGATGGGAGATGGGTGGAAGGAATGGGTGAGATAGGTGATGGGCATTAAACTGTACACTCACCATGATAGAAAAAAAAAAAGAATATGCCGTTAAAAAAAAAAAAAAGACAGCAACTACTGGTTTACTCCTCATAATTCTTAATGGCACATGAAAATTGCATTGCAAATAAGTCCTAAATCTGAAGGAATAGAGGCTGCTATGAACTGTAGATAATTATGTTATTCATTGGCTTTTTAAAAAATCAAAACAAGAAATCTTTAAATAGTTTCAGCATCACAGATAATATGCTCTAAGTTTAGCCAGAACAATACTTTCTCTGTTCAAAAACACAAAACATGGCTAGGCTAGGGAAGTGACAAACACATCAACTGAGCCATTTTATACAAAATTCAAACCCCAGAACTCATTTGGCTTCTCTTTTTTTCTTATTTGAAGATATACTGAAAACCTTCTTTAGAAGTCATTAAAAATATTTTTTGGCTTAGCATGTTTCTTGCACCATTTTCCAGTTTTTTTCCCCTAGGGAGAAAAACAATTTGAAAACACATGAAAAAACACATCCCTACTCCTCTCTGCCTCTGAGCCCCACACCCTGGGCCCCACTCTCTCCTTCAGACTGGGAGCCTGGTTGGTGCCAATTTTCAGGCTCACATCTACCCCTCAGCTGTCAGAGAGAAAAGGAGTCTCATCCCTCAGCAGCTTCCAGGAACCCCACACACAAACATCGAACATTGACTGGCCCAGGCCAACGAGGTGCACTCTGATGGGTGCCTCAAACCACACGTGGAGACAATGTGTAGAAGCGGCTCCCTAAAAAGAGGGGGTCCAGATTCTGCTACCAGAAGAATGAAGGGGACTCGCCAGACCAAATGACACCTTGTATCACACGTGCCCTTCTCTTCTGTGGTGGGTTCGGCACCCAACCTAGTAAAGTTGTGTTTTAGATGGTTATCTCATTACTTATCTCCAATAATGCCACAATACTGGGGGGCGGGGAGCACCCATAATAGAAACACAATCATTTTAGATTTTTCTCTCCTCCTTATGCCTTCCAAACTCACTGGGCAGGTACTAACTGTGATTCTCTTGATAATGCTTCAAGAGAAAATAAAACATAGAAATAGAAATAAAACATAGCTAAGAACCTGATCCAAAAAGGCCATATTAGTAGAGATCTTTATCTCTTCCTGAGAAGTAAAAAAGATGTACCAGCCATGGGCTGGTGACCTTACTGGCTCCAGATCAAATAACCAGTCAATCTTGAGCAAAGTTTCTGAACTCAGGGTCTACAACTCTATTTGGCAATTAACATTTGCTACTGCTCATTGTTAATAATCTACTAATGTCCTACGTCCTCCATTCAATGGAAAGCCATCTGTAGGCAAGAGTCATCTTAACTCTTAATATTCCCTTTTCTTGCACAAACCATGCTTCTTGTTTCATGCTTAAGTCATTGGCTCTATGCCCTCCCTGCCATCTACATCATATAGTTTCTACCAACTCAGAATTTTCTTCTGCACCTCATTTCTGAACAGCCCCCAAACCTGTCTCCATCATCATCCTACTAGCCACTACATCCTACTAGCCACTACATCCTTCACCTGCCTTAACCCAAACGGCCTCATCTTTATATGCCACATCCAATCTTCCAGAGCAATCTCATCTTGGAAGTACTTCCCTGCAATCACAGCTTCCTACATAGCACAGTGAGTGACTTCAATCCTGCTTCTGTCATTTGCTAGTTATGTGACCTTGGTGACTTTCTTAATCATTAAGGGTCTGTTTCCTCCTCTGTAAAATGGAGATCATTCTATTCCTCCTACCTCACAGATTTGCAAGGAGTAAATGAATAACACAGCAAAAACACACAGTAAGTGCTCAATACATGCTCGCTATCACTACCTGCCCCCTTTTTCACCGGTACCAGATCTTCCCTTTTGTTTTTTGCAACCATCCTGGAGGGCTATTTTCCCTGGAAAGCTTCCTTTCTGAGCTCCGCCTTTCCTCTCTACCCTAGATGCCATGGGCTTCGAACTCACTCTGAATCTGCCTTCCCAACCTGCATCCAATTTGAATTCATCTAATTATGCCCAGCTCTACTGGAGAGCAAAAACGCAGGGGCTCTCCCCATGACACATTATTTCCATCCTCTCATGAGGTCCTCACGCTGCTTCACACCATCTTTCTCACAAAATTACCTTGCTTCCCAGAGAGCTTCTGACACTAATAGGTTGGGCTATTTGTACTGTTCCATCAGTTGCTTTTTAGACTTTAACGATCTGCCTATCTTATTAGTCATATCAATTTACCTAATTCCTTTCTAAGGGTGTATCTAATTAAAGGATAGCCTATATTGTAGCCATTCTACTGATGGGATGATTGTTTGAATGATTCTCACTGCTAATGGTTTTGAGATTGTTGAATACAATGGACTCTTTTCCCACCTTAGCCCTGCTTGCTCTTTCTGGAGCATCTGACACTTTTAATGGCCCCTCTCACCTCTCCACAAAACCCTGTTCCCTAGACACCTACCACCCTGTCTGTCCTCTCCGACTTGGCTCTTCAATATTGGTCTCTTTATTGGGATTCTGCTGGACACGCTGCCTCTTACATTTGGGGATTTCCAGGTTTCTATCCATAAACTTATAGTTTTCCCCTCATTTTTATGGGTATCCCTATCCATACCAAGCATCAAATATTTGTCTATTTTCTGAAGATTTCCAAGTCTATCCAATCACCCTCCTCAATTGCAAATATGAATTTCAAATTGCCTACAGTGAGTGCATCTTGACCTGTGCACCTTGCAGACTCAGTTTGCCTAGAATTAAACTTATTTCCCTTTGTATATTTTCATCCCTCCCCCCAACCCCACACACACCCCCTTGGGCCTGACTGTTCTCTCCATTGCAACTGGAGTGATTTTTTTTTTTTTAAAGCATAAATTGGGTGTGAGGATTTCTTCTCAGGATACAATGATTTCTTTGCAATCGGTATGCCCAGTTTCTCTTCTTCACATGGTTACCTCCTACTCGCCCTTCAGGTCAGGGCTCAAATATCACTGTCAAGAGGACATCCTGACCACCTGAGCACAAGCAGTGCTCCCCAGCCCTCTTTCAATCACTCCATATCTCATTCCCCCTTTTCTTTTCCTTGCACAGGTCACTATGTGAAATCTTCTTCTTTGCTTGCCTATGTCCCTTTTTCTAGAATGTAAGCCCGATGAAGACAGAGCTTTATCCGGGTCCCTGTTGGATCCACAGAGCCCAGAACACCACCTGGAACCCCGCAGGACTGACAACAGGTGTGGAATGAATAAATAAATGAATTCTTGGTCCTTTACGATGAAAAGGTCCTGCTGATAAATTACGAACTGAGCAACACCTTTCAACCTGACTCCTTCTGTCTGCGGGTGCAGTGTTTCCTTCCCCAAGCTCCTTACTCCAGCAATCCATGCACATAATTAGTTTATTAGTGAATACCACAGATCTCTGATAAAAAGGATTGTTAATGCAGCAAGTTCGCCCCACTCTCCACCCTCACCTCTGTTAATAACCACCACCTTCTACACAAACTATTCTGGACAGGAGCCCGGAGCTGAGGCCTGTGGCCACAGGGCAAGATCGGATTTGATTCCTGGACACTGACAGATGGGTACCCTCTGGCTGACTCTGAGGGGCTCCCAGGGATAAAGAGGCTCTGGTCTGGGGATCCATCGTCCCACATCCTCCCATCCAGACACGCTACTACATGGGCACCTCACATACAGGCTCTCCAGTTCGCTCGCTCATCGGGTCAAGCCCGCTGTGTCTCCCTTTTGCTGACAAGGATACGGACGCTCCAGAGGCTCTGGGGCTCATGCCAAGACCCCGGAGCCCCAGCCCAGGTTTCAAAGCTCCAGCTCCGGCCATGGGAGCCACTTTCTTTCCTAGCCGGCCTCAAGAGCCCTCAGCATCCTTTTGGGAAACAAAACTTGAGGCCGGCGCTGGAGGGGTCAGGAGGAAGCCCGGGGGGGTGGGGGTGGGGGAGGCCCGCAGAGGGGCGCGCGGGGAGTCGCCCGGGGAGCGGAGCCGGCGCGCGCAGCCTGAGCGCGGGGGTCCCCGAGGCCCGGGTCGGGGGGCGGGACGGGGGGCCCTGGGCACGCGGGGCGACGGCTGTCGGGGGTCGCGGGGAGGGGAGCGCGGAAGCCGTCCGCGCGGGGACGGGGGCAAAGCAGCGGCCCGCGAGTGCATTTCAGGCATTTAATCTAAAAGGAGGGTGCCGAGGAGGGAGGGGAGGGGAGGGGAGGGGAGAGAGCGGGGGCGCCCGACTCAGCCCCGAAACCCGGAGCTCGCATTTACCACGACGCCGCGCCCGTAGTCTGGCGCCTCCTCGCTGCTCCCGGCCATGTTGCTCCCGGGGAAAGCGGGAAGGGAAGCGGGCGCGGGAGGGAGCTGGAGGGGGATGGTGCCGGGGCCCGCGCGCCGCCGACCCCAGGCCTGGCTCCCGGCCCCCTCCCCGCGGCTCCCCGGGCCCCCCCTCCCCGCCCCCCTCCCCGCGGCCCCCCCCCGGGCCCCCCTCCCCGCCCCCCCCCCCGCGGCCCCCCCTCTCCGCCCCCCTCCCCGCGGCTCCCCGGGCCCCCCCTCCCCGCCCCCCTCCCCGCGGCCCCCCCCGGGCCCCCCTCCCCGCCCCCCTCCCCGCCCCCCTCCCCGCCCCCCTCCCCGCGGCCACCCCTCTCCGCCCCCCTCCCCGCGGCCCCCCTCCCCGCCCCCCTCCCCGCGGCCCCCCCCGCCCCCCTCCCCGCGGCCCCCCCTCTCCGCCCCCCTCCCCGCGGCTCCCCGGGCCCCCCCCTCCCCGCCCCCCTCCCCGCCCCCCTCCCCGCGGCTCCCCGGACCCCCCCTCCCCGCCCCCCTCCCCGCGGCCCCCCTCTCCGCCCCCCTCCCCGCGGCTCCCCGGGCCCCCCCTCCCCGTCCCCCTCCTCCCCGCCCCCCTCCCCGCGGCTCCCCGGGGCGCGTCCCTGGCGGCGGGAGCCCCGGGGCCCCCCGCCTGCTCCCCGGCGGCCCGCGGCTGCGATTTTATTTTCCCGTGGGAAGGCGGCCCGCGCCCCCGCTCCCCAAGGCCGTGGTCCCCGCCTCCCAAGGCCGTGGTCCCCGCTTTCAGGCCCGCAGGGTCTCCGCAGCCTTCCTGCCGATTTTCCTGCGCTCTGAGCAAAGCCGTGAGAGTCCACGATGTGGGATGTTCTCGAACTATGGCTGTAGACGAAACTACCCCGACCGTGATTTTGTTGTATGTTTTTTGTTTTTTTTTTTTAATTTTGGTTTTAAATCCTCGAAACCTCCAAGCCGGGAGTGTGAAAGAGCCCCGTGATTGCTTTTACCCCGGCCCAAGCCCGCACTTGAGGATCTGGAATGCGAAGCAGGGGCCCGGCCTTCCCTGCATTGGGGGGGGGGGGGAGCATTTTTACAGATTATCTACTTTACCACTTTTGTGAGACCATATGGTCCGACTGGAATGGTTTCGGGTTGCAGTTTAAAGCAATCGCTGCTCTCAGATTCGAAAGCTGCTTTTATGAATCTTTTGTTAATTGAACCCCTAATCCCAGCCTGCCCCCAGCCGATGCGCCGGTTCTTTGTCCATCCCTCAAGGGCCAGCTCTCCTGGCAGGGAGATTCATCCCCGGTGTCTGCTGACCCGCCCCATTCTTTGCAGCCCCGCTTTTGGGTTTGAAGCCCCGAGCCTCTTCTTCTTCTTCTTCTTCTTTTTTTTTTTTTTAAGATTTATTTATTTATGATAGACACAGAGAGAGAGAGAGAGGCACAGGCAGAGGGAGAAGCAGGCTCCATGCACCGGGAGCCCGACGCGGGACTCGATCTCGCGACCCCAGGATCGCGCCCCGGGCCAAAGGCAGGCGCCAAACCGCTGAGCCATCCAGGGATCCCCTGAAGCCCCGAGCTTCTGAACACAGTTCTCTGACTTAGGCCTCTCTCTCCAAAAGGCTATTTTGTTCATGTCTGGGTTCTGGCACACGGCAGGGAGAGGAATGCTGATTTTGCTTGGTTTGAGGGGAAAATAGTCATCAATCAGTTAATGTCGCGCTAGGTTGGAAAATTATTAGTCATTCAGACGTGGCCGTGCTCAGCACTGTTTGTTATTAGGCTTCCCCCAGATGCCAACGCAGAGGAAGGGAGACAGCGTGTGAGTCGCCAACACTGGGCACCTTGCTTGCCGACCCACCCTTCTGCCTGGGTGATGTCGTTTCCTCATACTAGTCAGAGGTCCTTGTTCAGGGCCACGTGTATAATCTGCCTCTCACCTCTTTTCCCAAAGGTGACAGTTTACCTCCCATTGACGTTGCCAAAGACCAAGCCCAGAAGTATTTTCACAACCACTGGTCACTAAAACTTCCAGGAACTGAGAAGTACTATCATTGTGGTGTGATCAGGCTTTGGGTTTCACCACACCGGCTGGTGGAGCTGGATAAAGCAGCCTCAGGCCAGCCCCCTACCAGGCAGGTGACGTGGAGAAGCCAAAAGCATGGGGGTGAGACATGGAAATCCACACAACTAAGGCTCTCAGATGAGCCAAATGCTTGTGGTTCTCGAACCATGCTTTACCTCTTATTTACCTCTTTTTCTCTTATTGCTGCAAAATCAAACTTACCCATAAGAGGCTCAATGTGGGTGCATGGGTCAGATTAGGGGCAATGGGTCTCAAAATAAATTACAGAGGTAGCTGCTAAGCAGAAACCAAAAAGGAACAGCTCTGGGCCCAGCGCAGGCACTGTGGAAGGTAGGAGAGAAACTGTGGCTAAAACTCTCCTTATAGGGACGCCTGGGTGGCTCAGTGGGTGAGCGTCTGTCTACTTTTGGCTCAGGTCATGATCCCGGGTTCCTGCAGGGAGCCTGCTTCTCCTTCTGCCTATGTCTCTGCCTCTCTCTCTGTGCCTTTTATGAATAAATAAAATCTTTTAAAAAAATCTCTCCTTATAAAAGCCATTGATTTAAAACCAAATGGGATCACAATGAAAAAAATATAACATGCTTGAATGACAACAGGAATCGTGAATGTATGCTCAAGAACATCCTGTACAGGATATCCTAAGAAGACCACAGAATGATGAACAATTTTTTTTTAATTTTGATAATTCATTTTATTGAAACCGGTATAGCAAAAGTTTCTCAACATTTATTGAGATTGAGATGTTTATTCATTTTTTTCAAAAAAAAAGATCATTGAAAGCTGGTGTGTTTTGTGGTTATACCATGTCTCAGTTTGAAGTGGCCACATTTAAAGTTTTCAGTGGCCACCTGTGGTTAGTGGTTCCCACACTTGGGTGCTGCAAATCTCGAGTACTCTAGAATTTAGTGCATTGACTTGAAGACCTTAGGAGTGAAAGGAACTAGAGAAGAAAAGGATGAAATTTCAAATATAATTGATCAATACATTTTCCATGAAGAAGTTGATAGAAATTATACTAGCAATACAAAAGTTGACACCAACTAGTTGGATGTTTTAGTTTTTAAATATACTTTTTTTTAAACAAATCATTTTTATTTATTTTATTTTTTTTAATAAAGATTTTATTCATTCATTCATGAGAGAGACAGAGAGAAAGAGAGGCAGAGACACAGGCAGAGGGAGAAGCAGGCTCCATGCAGGGAGCCTGACATGGATCTCAATCCAGGGTCTCCAGGATCATGCCCTGGGCTGAAGGCAGCGCTAAACCGCTGAGCCACCTGGGCTGCCCAACAAATCATTTTTAAAAGCAAATTTGTTATCTTGTCATATTTTGATAACATTTTGTGTGATCTAATTTTTCTTTGGACAGCATTAATGTAATACGATGTAATACTTGATATCACAAATCGTAATTACAATGACCAATATCCAAGAATAACAGCTTATCTGGCCAGGCTTAATTCTTCTTCTTGCATTATGAGAACTTAGAGGCAAAATTCTTTTTAAATCTCAAATTTCTGTTATGTGCCTAGTGGAATAGCTTTCCACAAGAATTCTGATTTTTTTTTTTTTTTTAGTAACAATCCATATGGTCTTAGCCAATGAGGCTAAGCCAATTACATCAATATAATATGCCACAATTTTCTCGTCTATAAGAGAGGGCAATACATTGCTGTTCTATTGCATATAATGACAAGATTAACATAACAGGCAGGAGAATCCTTAGAAAAGTCCTATGAACTGTAAGGTGTTTTATTAATCTGAGATACCGTGAAAATATATGAATAAATGCTTGTAAAGTTAGTTGATCTGAAAATGACAGGGTAATTGCCTTTCTAAGATGGGTGTGATGTGATCAATCAGGAACGCTTATAGTCTAGGGACAAGTTGGGGCTGGTATGAGAACTGATAAGGAATATGAGAAAAATATTAAAACAATGGAAATTTCCACACAAAAAAAGGGATATTTTAGCTCAGAATGCCCATTTTCTGATATTTCTCTGAAGGAGTTGTAGAAGTACATCTTTGCTAAATTAATAACCAATAAATATACTTGAGTTTTTCTGTCATTCTCTATATTACCTTTTAGTTGTAGATTCCCTGCATCTTATTTTATTTTTTTAAAGATTTATTTATTTTAGAGAGAGGGGGAGAGACAGAGAGAGAGAGAGAGAGAGAGAGAGAGCGTGTGTGTGTGTGTGTGTGTGTGTGTGTGTCCATAGGAGAGCAGGGGGAGGGGCAGAGGGATTGCAAGAATCCTTAAGCCAACTGCCCTCTGAGTGGGGAGCCCAATGTGGGGTTCTCAGGGCTCAAATCCCAGGACCCCAAGCTCATAACCTGAGCTGAAATCAAGAGTCAATCATTTAACTGACTGAGCCACCCAGATGCCCTGAGATTCCCTGCATTTTAAATTCTGGGATTATCTTGTGCCACTACCATGGTAAAATCACAAATATTTATATTTACCTGAATTCTCCAGCAGGCTAAACGACTTTTATCCCCAAAACACATACTGGTTTAATGACACTTTGGTAGTTTTTAAGCTTTTGCCAATACTAATCTGTTACTGAAGGAGCAATTCAGTCCATGCAACTGGGTTGCCCAAAGTCTGTCACTGTAATACTGGATTCAAAATAACAGAAAGGCATTTATTTTTTCTGAGCTCTGAAACATGAAAATAAATTAAAAAAAAAAAAAAACCTCTCAGCCTGGGAATTGTGTTGAAATACATAAACATATGAAACTTAGTGACTCAGATTGTTAGTCACAGAGTCACTGGTTAGAATCTGGATGAAATCCACTGTGGACAAAGGCCAGTAATAATGGTGATGATATTTTGCTTTTCCTTAGGGCTGAACAAAACCCTTTACAAATGTTACAACTACGGAAGAAAAAGTGGCAAGAAACTTTCTTCCAAATATTCAGGGGAAGTGAGAATCTTGCTACCTTTGAGGTATTTTGTCCCTTGTACCTAAGAACAGAAGAAATATAGTTGCAAAAAAATGCAACACAAAACAACTTAACCAAAAGCCTCATTAGTATTCAATTAGCATAGTAAGCCCTCTTTCATGGCTTCTTGTTTGAAGCAGACTGGGTCCAATGTGTAGTCTTAGAATAAAGGAAATAATGGCTCCATGGTAGTTCTTACAAATAAAGCCAGGAGCTACATTCAGAAATATGTTTTGTATTATTACACTTTCATTAGTAATTAACCTTCCACTGAAGAACACACTATGGGTAGACTTAAGCCTGTTTTTTGCACTAATGTCAGGCCTAAGTAATATCATCAACACTAACTGCTGGGCTGTTTCAGAGATATTCTCTCACTATCTCCCCATCTGACCGGAACAGGAATTGGATAGCTTCAGAGTAGAAGAATAATGTGTCCATGTGTTCCTGCAGATCTCAGAGTCCTGGCAACCGACCTCAACTCTCTTGGCCACCATAAAGCAGTCATTGAAAGGACACAGCTGCAGGAACTAGAGTCTGAGCACTAAATAAATCCACAGGGCTGGAGGCACAAGTCATGTCCATGACCCTAACACAATACCTTGTGGTTATGAATGAACGGATTAGCATCTAACAGTGTCATGGCAGTTTATGCAAAATTAATTGATGCCTCAGCCAGTGTTGAGCTTCTAACGGAAAGATGTCCAGTTAAAAAAACAAAAACAAAAACAAAAAACCCAAGGAGATCTCCTGAAACTTTGGCTGGTGTGGGGAGAGTAAAGACCAAATAGAATGGGAACTGAGCTGCTTATTCTCTTAGCTGTACATAGATTCTCTTCAGATAAGCATAGATGTGCTGTCTGTCCTCATTGGCAATACCCCAGGAACTGCTACTCCTGGTACGCCAGTGTCTGGGCTGCATTCTAGATATGAAAATAGGGTGTGCTTGGGAAAGAGGTTGGGGAGACGTGGCTTGAGGTCTGGAGTTGTTTCATATGAGGGAGGATACTAAGAAAGAAAAAGGGATTGGACACTGGGGGACCTAGAGCAAACTTTCCCAAGGTGTGCTTTGTGTCACTTTCCTTTAGATTTGAAAAAGATGACATTGTGATTCATTAGGTTGGACAAACAATGAGATAAACAAAATTCAACACACTTCTGTCTTGTGGGGCTTCTCGGAGCTTGTAATATGCCAACACACACTGTCAATATTCAAGAAGCTTGTAGCAAAATGGACTGTTTCCCTAACTTTGTTGACCATGGCAACCTTCACAGGGGGTGTTTTATAAAAGGTTTTAAAAGTTACACTATGGTAAATATTTTAATTTATAACTTTAATACTATCTCCCAGTAAGAAGTTTTATGTGGTCTCAAAAATACACTGAAAGAACTAAATCTTTAAATATAACATTTCCTACTATGTATTGGTATGTTTTTCTTTTTAAAAATATGCACTAATGGGCGCGTCGGTGGTTCAGTTAATTAAGCATCTACCTTTGGCTCAGGTCATGATCCCAGGGTCCTGGGATGGAACCCCGGGTCGAGGTGGGGGGGGTGGAGGGGTGTATCCCTGCTCACTGGGGAGTCTGCTTCTCCCTCTCCTTCTGCCTCTCCCCTCACTTATGTGCTCTCTCTCTTTCTCTCTCTCTCTCTCTCTCTCTCTCTCTCAAAAAAAAGAAATCTTTAGAAAATATATGCACTAAGAACTTACCTGGACATGAGGCCTTTCTCCATCTCTGTTCAGTCCTTCAAGTTGACATGAAACTTTGCACAGTCCTAGAAGATAAGGAACTTATTCCTACCCCCATTTGTACTTTCTCCTTCCCCCCAGCTTGTGAATAAGAGCAACCTTCTGAGTAGCAAGAAAGATGAAAGCCATCTCATTGCATCAATTCCCTTTGGTCTCTCAATGATGGTGTGGTGGCTTTCAAAGGCAACCGTTTGTAGACGCTTCCCGCTTAGAGAATATTGAGGTGAACCAGCTGGCATATAGGGTGTGGGCATGATGGGTTCCTGGTATTTCCCAGGAGGTCTCTATCATATCCAGGACAATGGACATCTATTGCAGCACACACAGTAATAGTCCTGTGGTTCGTACTTGAAGGGTCTGAGTTCTTTGTCTTTTCTAACTCTGAATCTCTTTACTAATCACCTCAGCTGTACCTGTAGGATTCATGGCAAATCAAACCCGATTCCCAGAGAGTGGGCCAATGCCAAACAGGGCTGTAGCAAGTCCATAGGAGCCCAGGGCCACTTCTGGGTCTGTAGCCAGAAACACAGGTGTTGAGTCTACCATGTGGGTATGGGCTTGCTTTCTCCAAATGGCGGCCTTCTTAAGTCTTGGGCTCCATCAGGGTTTCACAATCTCCTGCCTGGATCCACAGCTTCCACAAAGGCATTCTTCCTCTAGGATGTCTGCCAAATAATTGTTGCTATGAAGGAATATGAACAAGGGACCTCCTCATCCACCATCTTGCTGACCTATAACTTTTTTAAAAAGAGAATTTGAGTGTATTTTTCCATTTTAAATTTAGCATGTGCCAATAATTTTAAATCAGAACATTTGAGAAAAACAGAAGTAAAGTATGAAGGCATTTTAAACATGTTCTGAGGTCTCCCAATTTTGTGACTCTCGAAAATGTCTCACATAGTTGTGACTAAACGTTTGCTCTGCATTTCTATACTTCTCTGTCTCACACTCTAAGCAAAATAAACATATAACACAAGTATTTTCCATGGTCTACTAAACTCTGTACAAATGTCACTTGAAATGGCAATGCCATTATTTATTTAGCCTCTCTCCACGTATTTTCAGTACTTCCAAATTTTGATTTCATAATTACATATAAATAAATCTGTTTGTAATAAAAACTTACATGCATTTTAACCATTTATGGAGGATAAATTATCCAGAAATAGAATTCCTAAATAAGGGAGTATAAATATTTTAAGGCTCTTGATATATATTGCTAAATGTAGCTTACAATATTAGTGGCTCTCTTGGATGGAAAAATTATAGTAAATTTCATACAATTTTTAACTGAAATTGAATAAAATTTTACTGCAAAAACAATTTGAAGTTTGAGGAAAAAGGTATTAGTTAACATATGTTAAAAGCTTAGTAATTGGAACTTGAAGAAAAGTCAGTTTGAATTTGTGCTTAATTCTTAACTAAAGATGACTTTATAACAATGTGCTTTTATTGCCGTAGTCCATAAAGTAGTACCTAGACTAATGAAAAGTTTATGGTGCTCTGTTTCAGGGGTTTGGCTCCAAGTCAGGCAAACGGCTTTAAAATCAGGCTTCACCACCTATTGCCTGAACTTGGGCAAGTTTTTTTTTAACTTCTTTGCCTTAATTTCTGCATCTGTTAATGAAGATAATGTCAGTTCCTACTTCTTAAAGTTGTTGAGGTTGTTGTGAGGCGTAGATAAAATAATGTACTCAGAGTATTGTAGTCAGGAGCACCCAGCACATTTAATCTATTATCAAAATAGAATAATTTTCTTGTTTTTTAAAAATTTTATTCATTTGTTAGAGAGAGAGAGAACCCACCCTGGAAGGGGGGAGGAGGAGCAGGAGAGAGAGAAGGACAAAGCAGACTTGGACATGGGGCTCAATCTCACAACCCTAGGATCACAACCTGAGCCGAAACCAAGAGTCAGATGCACAACTGACTGAGCCACCGGCTACAATAGAATAATTTTAAATGGAATTTCTGGCCAGTTGGCATTTCTGCATTAATAAACGGAGCCATTGAGGAGTTTTGAATCAGTAAACCTATAACCTATAAAAGTGTTCTCATGTAAGTGATCATATTTTCCTTGAAATTATAAAAGTGTGTGTGTGTATAAAGCAAAAAAAATCTACAGGAAAAGAGTCTATTTAAATAGTACAAATAATGATGGACTCTGAATTAAGAGATCTATTTTTATGTTTTTAAATTTTACATTAGAAAGTAAAACATTAACTTGATTTATGCTTTTAATGTTTGGAATAGGAAAGACAACAATAAAAGTTAACTTCCCAATGTATTAATATACTTCAAATAAGCTTATGTCAAATATAAATACATCAATAATCTCAATATTTATAGTTTATATCTAAAGAATAAGTGTAAATGGACCAAATTTAGAAATCACTTAGGGATACCTGACTGGCTTAGTCAGTAGAGCACAGGACTCTTGATCTCAGGGTCATGAGTTCAAGCCCCATGTTGGGCGTGGAACCTATTTAATTAAAAAATTTATAATAGTTTAGGGACATCTGGGTGGCTCAGTGGTTGGGCGTCTGCCTTCAGCTCAGGTCATGATCCCAGGATCCAGGATCGAGTCTCACATCAGGCTCCCTGCGTGGCGCCTGCTTCTTCCTCTGCCTATGTCTCTGCCTCTTTCTCTTAGTCTGTGTCTCTCATGAATAAATAAATATTTTTTTTAAAAATTATAATAATTTAACATTTTTCTCAGTGTCTCTGTAAGGTACAATTGGGAAAATAGTATAGCAAAAAGTTGTCCCTTTATGCAGAAGGGGTGCTTTGGCAAAATAGCTTTCTGTTTCTGTAGGCCATGTTAGATGCTAATCAGTTACTGTGGTCAGAGCTAAAGCTCTCACTTTGCCTCAGATGTTCCACTATTTCTTAGCTCAGCCAAATTGTCATGAGCCTCTTGCACTCAAAGCTCAGGCCAACATTGACATTATCTGACTTCGTTCTTAGCTTGAGAAATAACCTTCAGATTCTCTTTGGTTCATACCAGACACACAAATGGCAAACAACCCAGAAAATCAAAGAAATGAAAGCTTTTAACGTGTCTTTAAATTAAGGGCCATTCAAAGGAATTGGAGACTAGAAAAATCTAGTTTGTATGGTAAAGGCCAAATGCTTACCTGAGAAATAATTTCTTTCTCATCCTACAGTTGACACCAATGGCCTTTTGTGCTCAGATTTCCTCAGCATGTTCTACACACTTAGCCACAGAATATACACCCAGGTCACCTTTGCAGAGAATACAGGAATGAGAGATGGGTGACTCAGCCTTCTCTGTGGGTCTGAGGATTTTGCCAAAGCTTAAGTGATACAGACAGCCTACAAAATTATGAATGCCATACCTGGACTTTGCACTCATTACCTTTTCACCTTGATAGTCATGTCATATTACCTTTTATGTTACGACTTTTTTTTTTTTTTTTTTTTTTACCCAGGACTTTTTGGCCTTCTTTTTCAACATTTTTTTTTTTTTTTCCTAAGTCTTAAGACTGGGATGCCTGACTGGCTCAGTGGCTGAGCATCTGCCTTTGGCTCAGGGTGTGATTCCAGGGTTCTGTGACCAAGTCCTGCATCAGGCTCTCCCACAGGATGCTTACTTCTACCTCGGCCTATGTCTCTGCCTTTCTCTCTATGTCTCTCATGAATAAATAAATTAAATCCCTAAGTCTTAAGGCTCACTTGTGTTTCTAAGTTCTTGCTTTGGGTACATTTCTTGGGTTCAGTTATCTAATCAACTAGAGTGCACTATTTAAGGTAGCAGACTTTTTTTTTTTTTAGATTTTTTATTTATTAATTTGAGAGAGAGACAGAGACAGAGAGCACAAACAGGAGGAGAGGCAGAGGGAGAAGCAGACTCCTAACTGAGCTGGGAGCCCAACATGGGCTTGATCCCAGGACCTAGAGATCATGACCTGAGCCAAAGGCAGTCGCCTAACCATCTGAGCCATGCAGACGCCCCTAAAGTAGCAGACCTTTAAAAATGATAAATATTGAGAATGGTTACTGAGGTTGTCACTTGTGTGGTTATTCAGGAGCCCCTTTGTGTGAATCCAGAAAACCTAAAACATAGATTTCCAATGATTTCTCTTCTTCTTAAAGAGATTGGATATTTTAGAAAGGTTCTTTTTTCCAAATCTTACACATTTTCTGCTCCTTATTAAAAAAAAAAAAAGGAAGGAAACTCTGGATTTAAAATCAAGCTATGAAAAACGATGTACAACAGACTAGCAGCAATTCTCAAAAGCCAGTTTACTTTTATGTAATGAGAAAAACAGAGAAAGGAGATGGTAGAAGTAATTACCTAAGCCCATTCGATGAACTTGGAAAATTAACAGGGAATGTGGGAAAGATGTTCCCTCTCCACCTGTCGAAAAGCTCTAGGCAACTCCACTATGCTGAGATTCTTTAGGTTTGAAGGCCTAAAAGCCCAGGTGGGTAAATTCATATGCATTTTACCTGGTCTTGGATCAGGGTTGCTCAGCATGAACAATACTGACATTTGGGGCTGAATCAGTCTTTGTTGGGGCTGTCATGTGCATTGCAGGATGTTTAGCAGCACCCCCGAGTTTTACCCACACAAAGTAGTAGTGCCAGCTGTGGTAATTAAAAATATCTCCAAGGATGCCTGGGTGGCTCAGTTGGTTAAAGGCTGGACTCTTGATTTCAGCTCAGGTCATGAGATTAAGCTCCACATAGGGCTCCATGCTGGGCATAGCTGCTTGAGATCTTTCTCTCTTCCTCTGCCCCTCTTCTCCTACCCCACCCCAAGTGTGAGCACATGCTCTCAATTAAAAAAATAAAAGTCTCCAGAGATTAACAAATATCCCTCCTAGGGACTGGGGGCAAAGTCATTTCCAGTTAAGAATCACTGTCCTAGAGTGACAACTCTTAGGTAAAGGAAACTTTAGCCAATAGCCAATAGACCCATAAACAGTAATAGTCCTCTTGGCTATGGAATAATACTAGAAAAGTCTGAGGGAGGGTTTTCTTTTTTTCATGCTTCCTGGAATAGAGAAATACAACCAAACATAAAGAAAACACTATGTTTCAAACATAGAGAAACAAAACAAAGTTCGGGTCACAAAGCAAAACCAAAACTTGGCTGCTACACTGTCTTTTTCTTTTTTTATTTTATTTTTATTTTATTTATCTTATTTTTTTTTACACTGTCTTTTTCTTAATGACTCAATCATTTTTAATTTTCTACTGGTCCATCAAAATAGGGAATTGAGCTTATAATATTTCATAGACCTCTAAGGTTCATTAATATTCTTTCCATTTAATATAAAGAAAGGTGAGTCTTGAGGAGGCTGATGTGCAATATACTTTAGACTGCCCAAAGTACTGATATTTTGGGTTTTTTTTTAAGATTTTATTTAATTATTTGACAGAGAAAGAGAGCGAGAGAGGGAGAGAAAAAGAGAAAATGGGGAGAGGGAGGAGCAGACGGAGAAGCAGATTCCCCAGTGAGCAGGGGACCCAACAAGGGGCTCCATCCCAGGACCCTGGGATCATGACCTGAGTTGAAGGCAGATGATTACCCGACTGAGCCACCCAGGCACCCCCCAAAGTACTGACATTTTAAATTCATGAGGCTTACAGCAGAATTCAGAAGTGATCTTCCCTTTTTAGATCAGTCTTTTATAGAGAGCTGTGCATACTGGGCTGAGCAAGCCACTGCATAGGTGAGCCCACCTGATCTCACAGGCAATCAGGAGAATTAAGAGTCACAGCTCTGAAATCTGTGTCCTGCTTCTGGCAATTTAAGTGACCCTGGGGTTCAAGATCCTGAGACTCAGTCCGTCTTGTAAAAAATGAGAACTTCCATGATTAACTGATGTGATTGGTGTGATGATTACTTTAGCATCATGATCACCATCATTCGTGTTATTTTAATTTTCTTCCCTCCCTTTCCTTTCTCTCTACCATGTCTGTTCCTTGGACATGACCAGGCCTCAGGAACCACAGCCCTTGCCTACTTGCTCAGCCCCAATTCTGAGCCCCAGCACTACGGAAAGCTCATCACAATCTCTTGGATTTTTAGAAAACCAAGTTCACATGCTTCAAAAAAATTTAACAGGGCTGTATTTTAATTTCTTATTATTTGAAATGGTTTCATTAAATGTCCAAATGCTTAGATGTCTATGCATATAAAAAATTTAGTTTTCTGTGAAATGAATTAATAACCTTCAAGAGCTGGGGCAGGAGGAATATTGCAAGTCATCCAGACCAGCAAGGATTCCTTGTAGAGTGTGCCTGGTGTATGGTCAGGATACTTTCACTGAGGGGTACTCAGACCCATCTCACTAAGTTTTAATTTTACTACTGCCCTACCTTTTATATTTTGGGTTTTCTTCTGGAACATTACTGATTTAATCTCCTTCCTCATTCACTAATGAGCTGCATGGCCACTGGCAGGCCACAAGCCCATAAATTTGCTGCACTTAATGGCTTTATATGTGAATACATCAAATACAAAATAATGAAACTAATTCTGCAACCACACAACCCCCCGAAACATAGTCTCATTTCTTGCATTTAATGGGGACTATATAACTTGGAAGATGACTGATCTCCCAGTGATCTGAACTTCAGATGAAGGGTTTACAGAATATATTCAGATTTACAGTCTTCCTCCAGAAGAATAAATTTCAAACACTCTCCGAAAGGAGTATGAAATAAAACCTCCAGGTAGGTCTGGAAAATAGAAAAAGAAACTTGAACATGACTTTTACAGAATTTCCCATGTAGGCATTTATGTCACCCTTGTAATTGGAGAAGAAAAATGAAATATGTACAAACATAGGTAATGTAGTCAGTGATATTGTGATAACACTGTATGGTGACAGATGGTAGCGACACACTTGTGGTGAGCACAGCATCATGTATAGAATAGTTGAATCACTCTATTATATACCTGCAACTAATATAATGTGTGTCAACTGTATTCAAAAGAAAAAAATGTTTTAAATGAAATATATGAAAAGGCCTTAATACTAACGTGGCTAATAAAGGGGAGACCCCATTACATTTGGTATGTGCAACTTTCTTACTAAATTTGAAAGCAATGCCTACACTCTCTGGGACCATAACACTCACTGGTTTCCTTTCATCCTTCCTCTCAGTGCCATAGGGCTTTTTCTGGACACCAGAAACACCTTCCTCTGAGTCACTTTCCAGGGTCAACTGAGCAGCCCATGCTGCCAACCTGGTTCCCGGACACCTTTTCCGTTATGCAATCTCCCTCTTTCTGTTAGAATGTGTCACTCCACACAGATAGGCTTGACGTGAATGGAATATGGTACACAAAGGATGCTAGAGATGAATTGAAATCTTTGTAAGATATACTTCAGGTGCCCGAATATATGCCTTTATTTATGGACACCCACACTGTTCGATCAACACTTCCAGTACCAACCATTAATGGCGGGATCTTGAACAATAACCTAACTAATCGTGCCTCAGTTTCCCTATTGGTAAAGGAAGGTGGTAATCATCCTTACACCAGAAGGTTATTATGAGGAGTCAGTGAGTTTAAGTTAAGCAATTAGAACAATACAGACTGTATAACTACTGTATATATTTGATATTATTACTGTAACAGAGAAGAAAATGTGGCAATAGCTGTGTCTCATGTTATTGGCTATGCATGGCTTATATTATAAGTCATATAATAATTTAGTTATTTTTTACTTAATTTAATGAGCAGATTTAGTCTCCACGATGAGCAAGAGCCACTGCTTTGCTGATCATACCAGACCAGAAGATACCAGATTCCACAGGCACCAGGAATTTCTGCCTCCAGAAATTCAGAACTTCTGAGTCTTTTTTTTTCTGGAGTATGTGTATGTGCGAGCATGTGTGTATGTACGCCCACACACACTGAGAACGTGGCAGAGATGGATCCAGCTGGTCTGAACTACCCATTCTTCTGTCATTACTCTACATAATGAAACCGTGTGATTTCTTTCAGCAAGTGCAGCTGGCACCACCTGGCCTGCCTTTAATGGACATCATGCTCAGAAATGATGAAAGGCTTTGGATCTTACAAATGAGAATATCCTTCCAAATGAGCTGAATACTCACCACGGAGGTAGGGTAGGAAAAAATCATGGATTGTATTTTTTTTCTCATTCAGTAAAACCCTAGTATTTCTCACTGTGTTACTTCTTGGGTAATTCAGTATTTAGATCCTTGAATAAAAATTCTTCAAGAGACTTTCCAGCAGTCTCACTGTGATCCTGACCTTTCTTTATGTCCTTACTTGGATAGTAGTGACCACACCTCTATGTACATAGGTGTGTAAAAAATATAATTATTTAGTATATTTATATATATACATACATATATATATTTAATTTTGACCAAATAATTTTGGCTTAACACACCCAAGACTGGATGAAATTAGTCATCCTAAAGATAAAAAGAAGTAGTAAAGCAATGCATAATTTTTTAAAAAAGATATTAATAGAGTTCCATAAACTAGGCTTCTAGTATTTCTGGTTATCAGCAAAATCATCATTGGGAGACCAAAAGAGTGGAAAATGTTCATGGAAAATGTCATCACCTGGTAGACTTTTTAAAAGCCTATTGGTAAGTTAGATCTTATACTGTACCGTTCCTTCTTCCTTCTGATCCCCATACAGGGAGTGGGGTTTTCCCAGGCCCAAGAGGAAAGAGAATTCTGTTTCCTTTTTCTCTGACAACAATCTTCATCCAGGCCAGACGAACAAGGCAAACAAAGTGGAAACCTAGCCACGTAGAGGTCCTCCTGCCCATGAGGTACAAGACTGCACAAATTTGCTATCTTGCAAGGCAAACTTAGCAAGCAGGAAAACCTTCTCAGTCTTTCAGCAATCTCCTTTTAAAGATGCCCACACTCCTTCAGTCCTCAAGCAGCTAATGTCCTTCATAATATCCTTTGCTCTCCAAGCTCCTCCCATGGTCCTGCCCCCTAGACCTGCCTTGAACAGCATCACTCTATGCCCATGGCTTCTTTTCAGGCCCTTATGCTGCTCCTGTTTCCTTATGTGCCTTTTGACTCCTTCAGTTGGGGCCCCTCTACCTATTTGGATAATCTAATTCCAGAGGACCTGATGAGACTTGATGGTGGAATCTCAGACACTGCAGCATGTTAAGGAGGACAGGCAGATTGTTTGGAAACCCATAGTATCATCTAGAAACCCTGTATCTTACTCTGGGTTGACCTGCACACAGAGAGTGCTACCTTTTGGAGACCCAAAAGTATAATCGCTTACTCTTTACTCTCCCAACCCATTGCATTTTGGCTTCTTTATATAAGTAGCAAGATGGATGCTGCCACCCTTCGGTAAGCTCATTCCTCCCCTTTAGTCATGAAGATTCACAATTTTAAACTCTATAGAGGACATGTTTGCTGAGGATGGGGATTATGTGCTTGAGATACTATGAACATGCTTTATAACTCCTCTTCTAAAAGTCTATCACAGAACTATAGAATCCATAGATCTCTCGTTCTGAGAGTGAGCTCTGAAGAAAACTTGACAAAAGAAAGATAAGATGAAAAGGAGACCACAGTGCAAACTTTTCTAACAAATGCTTAAGTTGTAATTTTGGTATTTTCTTCTCTTTATTTCTTTCATTTTTTTGCTAAAGTAAGGTTGCAGTATATAATTTTTACAGGGAAAAATTCATAGAGGCCAATGAATTTGAAGAAAAAGATCAGGAGGGCCTTTTGTTTGCAAAATACAGGGAACACTTTTCAAAACTGTGGCTTAAGTGATGTCAATAGTTACAAAGTCCTTGGAACTGATAAATTTTATCCTGTGGAATGACATTTTAGTTCATTATTGACATTTATCCTTTCTTATCATGAGCATTCTTAGATCATTACCCAAGGAGTTCTAAAATTTTTCTAAGGAACTTCTGCATCATTTTAGAGTAGCATTTGCTAAACTTAATTGCCTTAGGAAAAAAAAAACACTCTTTTATATCGTTTTGCTTAGCAACATCTCAAATACAGCAAACATGATGATGCATGGAAAATAGAAAGAGTCTGGGAGAAATACAGCAATGGACTGACTGGTCATGTGTTCCCAGAAATCACTTGAGGACTGTGTCTCTGCTCTTTCATGACAGCTGCCAGGGGTCAGGCTCATCCATGGTTCATATTTCCTGAAGCTCTTCCTTAACAGTTCTTACAAACAAAGCCTTATTTTATTCAGAAATCAGGTGAAAATTTTTAAAAATCAATGCTTATTGAAGGGGTAAAAAAAGTTTTTCAAGATGATGTGTATTCCCGTAAGGATGGGCTGCATATTTTAGAAGTATAGTAAGTATGCACTGGTCTGAAAGTTACCATAGGAACAAAACTTTTTCCCCATTAGATGGAAGGGGAGTCACATTAGTAAATTTCCACACAAATATCTAAGCTACACCAATTGAGCATCAGTTGGGAATGAAATCCAACAGGCTGTGGATTTCATAGGTTGATGTTGGAGGGGGAGGATAAGGACTATAATATAAGGAAAATTTTTGTACATACAATGATCAAACTAGATTTGCTCAGTAAGCCATCAAAATAGGCACTTTGGTGCCTATTCCTTTTTTTTAAAATTTTGCTCTAATTTCTCAGAAGGGCATCACCCCAACTCTTTGAGGAAAGCTGTGCCAAGCAATATCAAAGAGGAGTCTTATAGCATGGTTCATAAGAATTTATTCTGAAAAAGAGAGCAAATGTGACAGAGCACCACATAGGGTTCTGTGGGCAATGGGAAGTTTTGAGTGGGGTTAGAGTTATGAATGCCTCCACAATGAGCTGGGTTTGAGTCTAGCTCTGAATGTAAAGACATTTTAGGATTACTTTAACCTTAATCTTTTTATTTCACATAAAAATACATGAAGAAGTCTGCATCTTAAGTTGAAAGGGCTTGAAAATCATATAAAATAAAAATTCTAAGTGAGAGATGTCTGGGTGGCTCAGAGGTTGAGTGTCTGTCTTTGGCTCAGGGCATGATCCCAGGGTCCTGGGATAGAGTTCTGCATCAGACTCCCTGCGGGGAGCCTGCTTCTCCCTCTGCCTATGTCTCTGCCTCTCTGTGTTTCTCATGAATAAATAATAAAATCTTTTTAAAAATTCTAAGTGATAAGAAAGGATTGTGACAGTTTGTTAAGATTTTTTTTTTTTCTTAATGGTACCTGAAATGATATATCTACAATGACATCTTAAGTTTAATGAAATATGGGCATAGGAGAAGGATGAAGAAGGAAAATGTGATCTTGAAGACACGCAATAGAAAAGCAAAAGTTCAATATGTGAGGTGGAAGGGGTGGTGAAAGGTCATACCACAGAAGATCCTAAGAAAAATATTGGTTAGCAAATATAATAATTTTAGATTTAGTTTTCTCTTAAACATTTGAATAAACTATATAGCACACATGAAATCTGAAATGACTTTTAAAAGAATCTAATAATTTAAAACAGTTTTTAAAATCTATTTTAAGAAAATTAGTCTCAATGTGTGTATTAAAAGGATCTTAATGATAAAATATCAATCTAGGAGTGCCTGGGTGGCTCAGTCAGTTGAACATCCAACTCTTGATTTTTGGCTCAGGTCATGATCTTAAGGTCCTGAGACAGGGTCCCACGTTGGGCTCCACACTCAGGGGGGAGCTTGCTTGAGATTCTCTCTCTCGCTCGCTCTCCTTCTATCCCTCCCCCCCCCTCACATGTGTGATTTATCTCTCTAAAACAAATAAATCTTTAAAAACATATATCAATCTAAACACTCATTATAATTGAACTGAACTGAATTTCCGTGAAAAATACCTCAGTCTAAAAAAATCCCCCAATACCAGATGCTAAATCAATGCCAAGTAATTGCTTAAAATATACTTAAGCTTCTGAAAGAATACTAGAAACATAAGACTAAATGATGATAGAATAAATGTATCTTTTACAAAGAGCATGTTCTGCTGAAGGCCCTTGGCTTACCGTTTATTTTTTTAGAATTCTCCATTTCATTTAATTTTTAAAAGCACAAGGTCAATTGTCATCAATTTCTTGGCTCATACTGGAGTAACTAGAAATTGTGAACACTTAGAATCTTGGCACATTCTTTATTTTACTTTGTATGTTATAAAATATACTTAGGCAGAGTCTTTTAGGCTTTACTACTGTATTTTAATTCTCTAAAGGGTGTGTCAAGGAGATTTTTTTTTTTTAAGCTTTGGGTGCATTACAAAACTACAGTAGTTTAATGCTATAGTAAGTTGGCAATCCAAAATCTAAGATAATGTTATAATTAATAATGCTATAATTTCACCAGTCTCACTTGTTTATACCACCCATACCCTGTAAGGCACTCGGTTTAGTGCTGGACATCATATTACTACGTGGGTGGCAACTGCCTGTCATCTCAGAAATTTTGATGAAAAGCCAAGGAATTTGTTTGAAAGTATTTGTCCAGATGAAACCACATGTGGCCTCCAGGGTGCTCTGGGCCTGAAGCCTAAGCCTGCTGGCTACGTAGAGCCACAGAGCTCATCCAGAAGAAAATTTGATGTCTCCTCAAAGCCAGTAAAGATAAAAGAAACCTGCATTAGTCCAAAACAGCACAGTTCATGTGTGGGAATTGCACAAGATTAGGGTTTGTCCTTTTTGTTGGCCTCAGAAAGGCCAGGGAATAGAAAGGAAAGTAGGCAGCTGCTGAGTCCCCTCTGTTGTGTTGTTTTCCTCCCTTACAAGAAACTTTGGACAGTTAACTTTGTCTTGATTAACTTTATTAGTGAATAGGGGGCCTTGAGCATATAATAGCAAACTCTGGCTGTTGTGTCCACTTAGGTGATACAGCCACATCATTGGAACAGAATCCTAGGAAAGTTAAGACTTGATGAGCTTTCTGTGCCTTAGAAAGTTCTGATTTCTATTATTGGTGATTGTACTGTATGGCACATAAATGATAGGAAATATTCTTGCTCAGACTAGAAAGCCATAAAATTGTCACTTGAACTGTCATAGAAGAGATACCACTCGCTTAACTGCCCCCTCGAGGGAAATTGGAAGAGTATTGTGGTAGGTTAACTGCTCCTTGTTGCTTTTATCAAGATATGATAAGAGAAAAGAAGTCAAGCAGGGGCCATGAAGTTTGCATGGAGAGATGGAAGTGAACAGATTTGTGTTTAAGGAGGGGTTCTTGGAATGCAGCTTGCAATCTAAAGTCCAAATGTGTAGGTCTCTGGTGTTAGAAAATACAATCAGAAAAGAAACACAAAACAAAGGGAGCAGTAGACTCAACAGACACTCTACCACTGAGAAGATGAAAGCAGATCTCAGATGGTTGCAGTGAACCAGGTTGGAAAATTCAGTATCCCTGGCCTCTCCTCCATCCAGAATGTATGCATAGGCTTAGTGAAGGTCAGTAGAACCATTGCTTTCCTGATGTAATCCACAATGTTGTTGGTGTATGAGTGATACAGAATGACAAGACAATAAAAAAT
The DNA here is from genome assembly GCF_018345385.1 of Vulpes lagopus. Classification (NCBI taxonomy): domain Eukaryota; kingdom Metazoa; phylum Chordata; class Mammalia; order Carnivora; family Canidae; genus Vulpes; species Vulpes lagopus. Next base: position 65,848,594 of record NC_054831.1, read on the forward strand.
CTATTCCTTACTTGAATGCTTACACTGGCCTATGATGCCTTTCTTGGCAAGAGTCTTCTGATTCCCACAGACTGTAACAGAAGGAAATTGTCTGTCAAACTAGAGTAATTCTACAATGGGTACACATATGATTGTTTTTATATTATAGGTATATATATGCATAGAATATTATTTGGAAACTTACACAAGAAGCTGGTCACAGTGTTTGCTTCTGGGAAGGGGGATTCAGTGGCTGTAGGAAACAGCATAGGGAGGCTTATCCCATTTGGGTAAATCGTGGGTCCATGTATATACATCACCTATTCACACACACACACAGCAAAGTAAAAAAAAAAAAAAAAGTTTTTAATAAAATAACCAGGGCACATACCTTTTGACCTAGTTATTTTTTTTCCTGGGAATGATTTCCTACAAATATAATCAAATGTGTGAAATGATGTATGTTTAAAGTCATTAAATTGTAGCATTGCTTTTAATAACAAATATTAAAAACAACTTAAGTGAAATCTTAAATGTCCATCAGTGAGGCACTGTGAAGTATATTATATATAGCCATACAATTTACTATCACACATCCACTAAAAGAAATCAGGAACAGTATATATTGATAAAAATGAACTCTACAATATCACTAACTGAGAGGCAAATATTACATACACTCATTTGAATCAACAAAATGAAAGGAATATATATGTATATATAATATGTGTGTATATATAGTTATGTTTATTTTTATGTATACATATGCATACATAAATTCCTTTGTTTTTATAAAATATTTCTGAAAGGTACATAAAAGTTGATAACATTGGCTATCTCAGGAAAGGAAAACTTGGTGGCAGAGGTTCGGGGGTGGGATAGATATATTTTATTCCAAAAGAATTCCACATCCATATTCCATATCACTAACAACATTTAGGTAAGTGTATATCCTTGCTTGATAGACAACATTCATTTGAGTGCCTAAGTTCAGGCATTTAAAATTTATATATAAAACATATATATACATATATATAATATATATAATATATGTATTACTCATCCGACCATTCTTTTTTTTTTTTTTTTAAGATTTTATTTATTATTTATTCATGATAGGCAGAGAGAGAGAGAGAGAGAGAGAGGCAGAGGGAGAAGCAGGCTCCATGCACCGGGAGCCCGACGTGGGATTCGATCCCGGGTCTCCAGGATTGTGCCCTGGGCCAAAGGCAGGCGCCAAACTGCTGAGCCACCCAGGGATCCCCCGACCATTCTTTATATAGGCAGCATCCTGTAGAATAAAAAGTGTGATTCTAAAGGCCATATCTGCATGTACAATTTTAAAAATTAATATATGCGTGGGTTTTTTACACCAATCTTGTGAACACAAGTATGTTCAGTTTCCAGGGATAATTAACATCAACTTAGTCTGTTGCTAATTTCAGTTATTTCTCACCAAGTACATTATGAAGAAAAAAATGCTCCTAATACTTTTGATGTCATTCACCAAGGAATGAATGAATCAATTGTTTATTGTAAAGACAAGATTCTTTTTCTATGTACTTATCTTTTGGCCACAGACATTGTTCTGAAAGCGTAGAGTCTGTGGCATGGTTGGAGAGAATGTTCTTCTATAATGGAACCACTCTTTCTAGTCAAAAGGACGTATTCCATTTCTTTTTTAAAATTTCCCTTCCTGGGCACCTGGGTGGCTCAGTTAGTTAAGTGTCTGCCTTCGGCTCAGGTCATGATGCCAGGGTCCTGGAATCAAGTCCCGCAGTGGGCTCCCTGCTCAGCAGGGAGTCTGCTTCTCCCTCTACCCCTCCCTCTTGCTCATGCTCTCTCCTATCTCTCTCAGATAAATAAAATCTTAAAAATTTTTTTCTCTTCCTATCCCTGTTCCCTTCCCTCCTCTTTGCTCTCCCCTTCTTTCCAGCTTTCTTTCAGTCTAGTTTCCTAGAAAGATCATTTATTTAAAGTCCTTAGACTAAAGAAGACCTTAGAGGAGTTGAAAACCTCAAGTGACTACTATTAGTAAAGTTTTCATCTAAAAAGACCTAAAAACTAGCAAGAGTTTTGCTTTAACATCCTTTCCAGTATGTCAAGTGGCAGATGGAGCTGGTGAGTATTGGTGAAAATCATCAGTTCTGGATCTTCTAGTGATTCTATGGGCCCTGATGAGTTTAGGGACCAAACTTCTACATAAGCTAAGTTGAAAATAGTCATATGCTTTTAGAGCGATGGACCATCGAAAGTGGAGGGAGGGTTGAACAAAACCTACTTCAGTTTCTTCGCTTTACAGATGAGGGGACTAAGGTCAAGGGACACAGTGACTTCCTAAAGAGCACATAACTTACTATCAGAGCCAAATTTTTTTCACCATAGCAGGTCTCAGCCAGGAAGAAACAAATCCTTCAGAAAAAAAATATCTTGCTCTTTTTTTTGCCCTTATCTGTGCTTGTCTTTTACTTGAAATAACCAGTGTTTATGAACAAATCACCCTCTGTGGGCTACTAAGAACTTGGAAATGAGAGAAGTTATATTGCCCTCTTAGGAGTTAATTGTGCTATTAACAGCAGTGGCCATCTTACCTACCAAAAAAAAATTCCTGGAGCTGTTGAAAAGCATCCCTCACTTTGGTGATTAAACTGTTAATGTGGGCTGTAATAACAGGTTAAGTCACATGTCAATGTTGTGACATTGGTCAATGATATTAGCATATCTAGAGAGATAAGAGGATTTCAGCATAAGAGTTTGAACTGCAAATATAAAACAGGAGCAGGACAGCCAAGGTAGGAGTTGACCTGTATCCTGCTCAGAACAAGGGAGAGGAAAGCCCAGCTGGGGTGAGAATTTCATTCCCATCATCAAGCATCTCCCTTGGGTGCTTCAGTTTTGCATTTCCTTGGCCTCCTGGTTTTCTTCTGACCTCTCAGGGCACTCACTCTCTCATCTACTTGCTCCTGCCTGCTCTCCCATCTGACTTCTACATAGTAGAGTCATTAAGACCTTCATTGTCTTCTCACTGGATACTTTGTCCCAAGGTGATCTCATTCACTCATGCTGATGAATTCCCAGATTTATAGCTCTATCCCAGGTCTCTTTTCTTTTCTTTTTTCTTTTTCTTTTCTTTTCTTTTCTTTTTTCTTTTCTTTTTTCTTTTCTTTTCTTTCTTTTCTTTTCTTTTCTTTTCTTTTCTTTCTTTTCTTTCTTTCTTTCTTTCTTTCTTTCTTTTCTTTTCTCTTCTCTTCTCTTTTCTTCTTCTTCTTCTTCTTCTTCTTCTTCTTCTTCGAGAGAGAGAGAGAGAGAGAGAAAGAGAGAGAGAGAGAGTGTGAGAGAGAGTGTGAGAGAGAGTGATAGAGCTCATAGAGGGACAAAGGGACAGGGAGAGAGAGACTCCAAAGCAGGCTCCATGCCCAGCAGTGCAGAGCCCAACACTGGGCTCAACACAACCCTGAGATCATGACCTGAGCCAAAATCAAGAGTCAGATGCTTAACAGACTGAGCAACCCAGGTTCCCCTCTGACTCAAATTTATCTATCTATCTATCTATCTATCTATCTATCTATCTATCTATCTATCTATCTATCTATCTATCTATCTATCCATCTACCTACCTATCTATATCATCTATCTCCAACTAGATGTCACAGGATTGTCATAAATACATGTGTAAAAGTCTATTTATATATCATCATCATTTATCATCACCTATCTATCTCCAACATCACAAGATTGTCATAAATGCAAAAGGCCTAAAATTATATTATTGATCTCTTTACCTGTCCTCCCCAGTATGGTCCACCTTTAGATTTCCCCAACTCAGAAAATGGCATCTCCATTGCCCAGCTGCTAAAATCATCAATTTGGTTGTCACCCTTGAAATCACCCTCCTCCTCTCCTTTCATCACCTTTCAATCCATCACCAAATGACATAGTTACATATATATATAAATTCATTTCTTGAAGCCAACAGCTTCACTTTGTCTTCACTACCACAGTCCTGGTATATGCCACTCTCTTCTTTACCTAGAAGACTATGATAGATCCTAGTCTCCCTCCATTCATTCATTCTTCTACTTTAATCCATGTAGTAAATAATCATTTAAAAATAGATTGTATCATCCCTCCTGTCTGCTTCGAACATGTTAACGCCCATTGCTTCCCTCTTCATCTTTAACTTGAATCCTTCTCCCTTCTTGTACATTCCAGCCCCAGTGGCTGCCTTCCTCCTCTGGGCTGAGGGTTTCCTGTCCCAGATCCTTATCCATCTTGTTCACTGTGCTCAGAATTATTTTCCTTCCACAATCCTTCTCTTCCCAATCACTCTCAACGTCTATTAATTCTTCAGTATATTTTTAAGTGTCATAGAGACAGAAAGGAGAATGGCAGTTGCCAGGGGCTGGGGAGTTACTGTTTCATGGGTATAGAGTTTGTTTTATAAGATTAAAACACTTATGGAGAAAGATGGTGGTGATGGGTGCACAATACATTGAGTGTGTTTAATACCACTGAACTGTACACTTAAGAATGGTTAAAATGGTAATTTTGTTATGTATTTTATCACAATAAAAAAATTGCTGTTCAGTTCAGGTGACAACTCAGACTCATGTGCCTTTTAATTCATGTGCACCAATCTCTGAGGTCCTGAGAACAGTGAATCTGTGCACTCTTAGACTTGAGGTAAGGGCCTGGGCACGTTAATTCACTAATAAATATCACCCATGAAGCTTTGTTGGAGTCAACCTTGCAAACCCTTTTTCCTTAGTGACACTTGGCAGCATTACTGACTTAAGCTTATCTTTTTTGGGGGAATATCTGTGTGAGTAATTCAGAAAGTATTGCCAAATTATTGCCAGTTATTAAAGATAGCATCTTCCAAATGCAGTTATCATCTGCATGTGCCACTAAGGATATTAGCCAGACTAGGGCAATTTCAGGCTAGGACTTCTAAACTGTTCAATCACATCCTTTCCTGCAACTGGATTTTATAAGCTTGGGAAATTTGATTGACAATATGCTAATGGGTCCAATACTTTTGGGCAAAACAGAAGTACTACAGAATTGAAGTGCTATTTTTTTTTTTTTGAGAGAGAGAGAGAGAGAGCTCAAGTTGGCAGGGTTGGGGGGGTGGGAGGGAGTTGCAGAAGGAGAGAGAATCTTGAGGAGGCTCCATGCCCAGTACGGAGCCCTACACAGGGCTCAATCCCACGACCTTGAGAATATAACCTGAGCTGAAACCAAGAGTCGGACACTTAACCAACTAAGCCACCCAGGGGCCCCAGATTCTTGGATTCCCAGATTCTTGGATTCCCAGATTCTTGAATCTTAATAGATTCTTGATAATAAACGTTAGCAATAAATGTATTGCTTTTCTACATGTCAGGGACTATGCTGTTATATACATATTGTTTCATTCCATTCCCATCCCAACTCCACAAAGCATGGCTACAGGTTATCAAACCCATCTTATAGACTAGGAAAACATATCTTACAAAGATTTTGAAGCAGTTAGTAAGTGCTGAGCTGGGATGTGAACCCAAGTCCACCTGACTCCAGTGCTTGGGCTCATAAGCACTAGAAGAGATGACCTTCTCCTGACTTGATCATGCAGCTAATTGCTGTGTTATCAATTGCTTTGTTTAGTAGCCAAAATCCCTATCCTCTGAGTCTAGTGTATGTCATGATAATAATGCCAATGGGTCATTAAAATATATGTTGGGACATCATTAATTTATTCAACAAAGATTTTTTGAGCATCTTTTATATACGAGCTATGAGGAAGATTCTAAGGATGCAGAAGAAAAGATAGTCCCTTTCCCCCCAGAAGCTTGTAGTTTTGTGAGAAATGGCAGATAATCACATACATACAATACAGTATGAGCAATTCTGGAATAGGACAGAGTCTGAGGAATCAGAAAGGGGTGTCAGAGAAATGTATTGTGATCCAACTCTTGAAGAGAAGATTTTCTCCAGGCAGATATGCAGGAAGAATAAGAAAAGGGCAGAGGAAACAATGTACAAAACTTTGGGGGTGGGGCATCAGTATTATAGGAACGCCCATCACAGTGGGGAGGAGGGGAGCATTTCAAAGAACTCAACCCAAAGAGTTCACAGGCAATGGGCCAGAACACATCAGATTTTTATTCTAGTCAGAGCTCTTTTAAATAGGAATAAAACTCAAGTCAAACTAGATACAAGAATGAAGTTTGACCTTTTAGACTCAAGTGCCTGCTCCCAAATGACTGTGGTCTCTTAATTCACATCCTCAAAAAAGAGAATCTGATCAGTCACTGACCAGTCATCTGAATTAGGTGTCTGTCTCTCCTCTGTCTGGTAGGGTGGTGTGTGTGTGTGTGTGTGTGTGTGTGTGTGTGTGTGTGTTGTGAATGTAGGTGGGAAATTAGTACTAGAATTTTTAAAGGTTAGGATCCCCTGTTAGGTGGAAGCATAATGTCCCAGGAATAATGGATGGGAGAGGTTCCCTAAGAGGCCTATGGAATGAGAAAGGCAATGAAGTCAATCTAGCATAACACTGTGGGCCATGGAGAAAAGTCTATTCTTTAGTAGAAATTTACAGAAAGCAAGAGAAAAACCATCCATTAAACCCACAAAGATATCATTTAAGGCAACTCTCATTCATGACTCCAAAACATAACAATCACAAGGCTGAAATAACTGGAATATTTTTTGCATAACTACTGATTTTGAATTATTTAAGAATGAGTATGTATAGCAATCATTTCACAAATAAAATACTAATCTAAACATCTTATCCTTCATTGTGGCAGATAAGGGTGGCTGTACCAGCAGAGCCACTAGACAAAAGGAGACTTGAGTCCCTGAGTGACTGCCTGGAACACAGTACCCCCTGCTCCATTCATATAGGACAGTAATATAAATGAGAAATCTATGTTTATCAGGCAAATAAGATTTGGGGGTGGTTTGTGTTTGGAGGTAGTTTGTGGAACTAGGGTTTCTGACTTAGAAAATGCAAACAGGAATGACATGCACCTTTTCTAGATTTGACCTGTCCCTTCTCCCTGAGAACTCTGGAGAGAACAAGGCCTGCCACTCCATAACCCTGGGTCCTTGAGCAACTGTGTGCAAAAGAGTTCCTACTCATTTATTCATAGCATGTTATTATTGTACATTTTGGGGTTTATTGTTACAGCTATTAGCTTACCCTAAATAGCAAGCAACATTCTGGATAATCACTATCCTTAGTTTTATATCTGCTCTAAGGTAATAAAAAATACAGAAATGATTTTCATAAAAAGATGTGAAAAAACTTTAAAGTGAGTTTTCAAAAACATTTGTATATAACCATTTTTATTTAAAGTTTTTCTACAATGCTCTCAAGTTCTGTTTGTGTGAAAAAGTTTTTTAAAATGCCATTTTTTATTGTCCATAAAAATCAGTGTAAGCAGCAGATATTATTGCTCTGATATTTTATATTTTGTGTTTTACTGAATTTCTCTAATTTAAAATTTCACACAAGGATATTTTCTTTTTAGACTTTCCTTATATGCTCATTGAGTTGAAGACAGCTCTACTCACAAAAACTCATTGCTTGATAATCTAACCTTAAAAGTGGAAACTTTAGAATTCACAAAATAGATACATAGGACCAAAAAGGAAAAGTAACAGCCCATTTTAGTGAAACACACATAGTGAATTATGGAATAAAGCATTTTGATTAGCAAAGTTTTTAAAAGTCGGTATGGTATGCCCAGAAGAAGGCTCTTCTCTTTCATCATCCTCCACGATGCATTTTATAAGTTGTCTTCTTGATTTTATGTTACTTTCTTCATTCCTCTCCCTCCAAATGTAAGCCTTTCGGCAGATTATGTACATGGAAAGCATTTGCAGTTGGGAAGAGCTGCAAATGACATGCACTATCAGAGTGTACGTGCCGTTAAACGTGTGGGAATATTAAGCAACATGGAGAAAACACTGGAGTAGTAAGAAAGCATACACCACTATGTGCAATTCAAAATATTTATCCATTTTTAATGTTGTGTTCTTTGTATCATGCAGTGCAGAATCTGAAGTTCTGAGTACTGAGACTTTATTCTTCAGCCTCCAGAAATTTATATTCATGCAAAACAAGTATGTAAAAATAATGGATCACACTACAGACTGGAACACGCCACATCCAACTTTCCTTTATATGTGGAAAACCTAATGCTGTGTTAAAAAACAAGTTTTCTCTCAGGTAAGTAGAATAATTCGATGACCCTTGAATCATTGCCTATGCATTTTGGTAAAGACTATTTGTATTCTCTTCACAGTATTTTCCTCTTTGAAAAGCAAAGTTTCATTTTGATCCTTTCCAGGGTTTTTTTTTCTCCCTATGTTAAAACGACTATATTTTAAAAAATCTATTATTACTTATTGGCAATATAAATAATTTTGTGCTTTTCAATAATGCTGATGTCATGCTCCAGCTGCTTCATCTCTTCTTCCAGCTTCTGCTTGCGGATCTTCTTTGGGATGGAATCGATGAATACCGAGAGGGACTGGAACTCCTTATGCACCTCTTCCCAGTTCTTCTTCAGCCCCTGCAAATGGTAATGAGAACCATAAATATTAGGTAACGGCAAAAGCAATGTAAATGGTTAAAAAAATAGTGTCCTTGTGAAGAAAAATGTAAAATAGGTAAAAGAAACTGATGAAAATAACTTTACAAAACGATTATGTATGTATCGAGTACTTGGCTCCAGGCACAGAAAATATTGTGCAGAGGCAAAATCCTGTCCTCGATTGTGTGCTCAGTTCCCAGAGGGAGTATTTATTTGCTGTTTTTAATGTTACCATTACTGTTGTTTTTGCCATTAAATATGCATATGCAGTTACGAGTAGTGTGAAACTAAGCTCATGGCAAATGCTTTGGTAAAAACAACTGAGAATCCGTGTCCCCCCCACCCCACTATCACCCCCTCCCCAAGAGAGACATGTTTTTGAATAGGAAATTATTTCTTTAATAATTTTAGTTTCTATATTTAGAATTTTATTTTGAACCACTATCCCCATTCATCAAAAGACTTGATTTGGACTTGCACGGCATATTTGCTTATATGCGACTAAATGGAACTGCACAAAATGCCAAAATTCAATTTAACAAGAGATGATCCTTTGTGTATTTTTTCAATATATTAGAAAGAACTCTTCATAGAGTCAAGGGGTCTATACTTCTCATTAATGTATACCAGAAATGACTGGGATGTCATTAAATGTAACCCGCATGCTAATTCAGTAATGTAGTTAATGTTTTATATTCTCAGAAACCGACCAATTCAAAATTAGGGATCTCTAAGGAGCAATAAAGGTTATTTTCATCTGCCTATTCCCCATTTCTTATCACAGTGACTAGAGGTCTCATTGACAAAATGGGCTGAAACCTCTAATTGAATTCAAGCAATGAAATTTTTGCAAAATTAACACTTCCTGTTATTCACTAAGGGTACACAAATCATTTCTTTTACATAAAAACAAGAAGTCAAACTGAAAGTAGAATTTAAAATATTACCTTGAAAAGATGGTCCTTGAAATCCATGGCTATATATTGAGGTGTAAGAGAGGATTAGAAGTGTCTTATATAATAACACCTTTCTAATAAGCCCTCATAGTACAAATTTACCTAGTAGAAACTTCTGGAAGATAATAAAATTTCAGTGGTTTATTCCTATGCCTAGGTAAAAATTATGATAGGGATAGGGCACACTGTATGTACTAGGTTGGCTGGGGCAAAGGGGAACAGAGTTTGAACTCTTATTGAGTGAGACTAGAGGAAAGATTTAAGGAAAGGATAAGACAGGGAAAATACCCAGGTTACATTTTGAAAAGAGGAGGATGGGTCAACACAGTTCTTAATAGTGTATGAAATGTATTCCAAAAAGATGTCCTCAGAAGAATTCTTTTTTCATAGCCTTTCATTATGAAATGAAAAATATGTTTCCACAGTGCTCCACAGGGGTGCCTACTGCAGAGAGGAAATCTATGCATTTATATACTTTCAAATATCAAAGGTTTTTCATAGCTACTTGAGTGATATTTCCACATTACTTGTGGTCACAGCAGCTACACTCTTTCACTGGAGCCTTTATCTTTTAAAGGATAGTTTGCTTTATCTTCCAATGTGTACAAAAATGTTTGGATCAAAGTCAACAGGCAGGAATGGGAACTAAATGTAACCAATATATTATATTGAAATAGCCTCTCTGCTGTTTTTAAGACTGATTTTTGTTATTTTATCTAAAAAAATCTTTTATTCATTACAGGAATAGTCATTTTCCTTTTTTTAAAAAATTAGCTTTTCATTTCATTTTTTTTTTATTCTTAGTTTGGTAAAAGCTTCAAATAAGGGAGAAGCAGTCATAAAATAAGTAAGAAGTGCCTTAGTTCCATGCTCCTTCTGTATCCACCATACCCTCATCCATTCTCTGCCTTTTTGTCCTGCCCTGGGACCAGGGCCAGGGTGTTGTGGGGTGGCGGCAGGGGTTCATCCTTGTAGGTTGGCTCCTCACATCATCCCCCAGTTCCGTTGCCCTCTAGCCACAGAGTTCAGCACTGGTGGGGGCAGAGAGAGGTTGGGGCATTTCTTCTTCCTCTCCCTTGACATTTCCTGGACACTAGTTCTGGCTCACCTGTCTGTAACTGCAACACTGCTCAGTGGCCTCTCTTCTAGGCTCCAGATCTTACCAGGCTCTGGTAACACTATTTCTTGCCTCTGCCCCTCGAGCCTAGGGTGGTGATGGATTCCCACTGTCCTTAGACCTGAGGTGCTTCATTGTTTTTTGTTGGTTCCCTTGGCCCTGCTTTACTTCTGTAAATAGTTCCTTCTTAAATACCCTTCAGAATCCTGGCTGATGGTGCCTGCATTTCTTGCTGGATCTCTGAGCTTCCTTTTGTTACTTCCATTGCACCTGTGTACAATGTAGTGGGAAAGCACTGGCATAGGAATTGGCCAATGTGGGGTTTTAGTCCTTTTTTAGCTACTAGATAATTTTGCGACCAAGGGCAAATGTAAACCAAACTCTGGTTTCACTGACAGTAAAGACTGCATTTGTCTTGCTCACAACATTATCCCCTGGACTGGATACAGAGCCTGTTCAAGTGAATGAATCGATAAATGAACAAAACTTAATAAACTTGCATTTTATATCCTCATATGTAAAATGAGAAGTGTGGAATCGTTAGACTACATGATCCTCCAGGTATAATGAGACAATTATTTTATGAAGAATGAGCAGAATGTGGCCTACTCAGGAACATACAACTATATTGTCATAGTGATGTGTGCAACTCTTAACCAGGGAGGGAAACATGATTCAGGGCTTCTCAGGAGCATAGCTGGTGGCTTTGTTACCATGGCAGCTATATTTCCTGGCTAATAAGGCATATAAGGAAGGGTCTGCTATTGTCCTTTCAAACTCTGCAGTGACCATATTAGGAAACCGAGGACTGCTTATCCACTATAGCCAAAAAGACATGGGACAGAAGAGCCTTTCCTTCTGAGGGAAGTTCTTCCTCTCTTCTTCTTCTTTTTTTTTAAAATATAACATTCTATCAGTTTCATATACATAACATAATGATTTGATATTTGTATACATTGTGAAATAATCAGCGTGAGTCTAGTTACCATATCACTGTACAAAGTTACAAAATATTTTTTTCTTGTGATAAACACTTTCAAAATTTATCTTTTTAGCAACTTTCAAATATATGATACAATATTACGACTACAGTCACCAGAGCATACATCTCCAGACTTATTTTTATAAATGGAAATTTGTATCTCTTGATTTCCTTAACCCATTTCATCTACTCCCCAACCTCATTTCCTTCTGGCAATCACCACTCTGGTCTCTGTGTTTATGCTTTTTATTTTGTTTTGTTTGTTTTTCAGATTCCACTTACAAGTAAAATCATATAGGATGTCTTTCTGTGTGACTTATTTCACTTAGTATAACACACACACACACACACACACACACAGAGATATATATGCCACATCTTCCTTATCCATTCATACATCCATAGGCACTTAGGCTGCTTCCATATCTTGGCTACTGTAAATAATGCTGCAGTGAACAGAGGGAGGCATATATCATTTCAAATTAGTGTTTTTCATCTAGATAAATACCCAGAAGTGGAAATCACTGGATCAATTGGTAGTTCTATTTTTAATTTTTGAAGACATTCCATACTGTTTTCTGTAGTGGCTGCATCAATTTACATTCCTACCCTTTTCTCTACATCATCACCAACACTTGTTATTTATTGTCTTTTTGATAATAGACATTCTGACAGGTATGAGGTGATGTTTCATTGTGGTTTTTAATTTGCACTGTCCCAATTAGTGATGCTGAACTTCTTTTCATGTGCCATTTGGCCATCTGGCTGTCTTCTTTGGGAAAATATCTACTCAGATCCTCTGCCCATTTTTTAATTGGATTGTTTGAGGGTGTTTTGTGGTGGTGGTGGTTATTGCATTGCATGAGTTATTTATATATTTTGGATATTAACTGCTTATCAGGTACATGATTTGCAAATATCTTCTCCCATTCAGGATGTTGCCTTTTAATTTTGTTGATGGTTTCCCCTGCTGTTCATTTTTGTTTTTGTTGTGCTTGCCTTTAGAGTCAGATCCAAAAAAACTATTGCCAAGACTGATATCAAGGAGTTTACCACCTCTTCTAGCAGCTTTATGATTTCAGGTTTTACATTCAAGTCTTTAATCAATCTTGAGTTAATTTTTTGCATATGGTGTAAGATAATGGTCCAGTTTCATTCTTTTGCATGTGGTTGTCCAGTTTTCCAACACCCTTTTTGAAAAGAGTGTTCTTTTCTCATTGTATATTCTTGTCTCTTTTGCCGTAAATTAATTGACCATATATGCATGGGTTTATTTCTGGGTTCTTTATTCTTCCTCTGATGTATGTGTCTGTTTTTATGCCATTACCACACTGTTTTTTTAATTACTGTATCTTAGTAATGTAGTCTGAAATCAGGGAGTGTGATGCATTCAACTTTGTTCTTCTTCCTCAAGACTGCTTTAACTATTTGGGATTTTTTTTTTTTTGTGGTGCTATACAAGTTTATTCCATTTCTGTGAAAAATGCCATTGAAATTTTGATAGGCATTGAATCTACAGATTGCATTGAATCTGTAGATTGCTTTGAGTTATGTGGACACTTTAACATTATTAATTCTTTCAATCCATGAACATGAAACATCTTTGAATTTAGTTTGCCTTCTTCAATTTCTTTCATCAATGTTTAATAAGTTTCCTGTGCACAGATCTTTCACCTCCTTGGATAGATTTATTCCCAGGTATTTTATTCGTTTTGTTGCACTTGCAAGTGGAATTATTTTCTTAATTTCTGTTTCTGATAGTTGTTAATGTATAAAAACATGACAGGTTTTTTTGTATTGATTTTGTGCCATGCAACTTTACTAAATTTGTTTACTAGTGCTAAGAGATGTTTGGTGGAGTCTTTATATATAAAATCATATCATCCACAAATAGTGAGTTTTAATTCTTTTCCAATTTGGATGGCTTTTATTTGTTTTTCCTGCCTAATTGCCTTGTCTAGGACTTGCAATACTATGTTGAATGAAAGCGGTGAGAGTGAATATCCTTGTCTTGTCCCTGATCTTAAGGAAAAGTTCTCAGTTTTTCGCTCTTCAGCATGATGGTAGCTGTGGGCTTGTCATAAACAGCATTTATTATGTTTAAACACATTCCATCTATATCCACTTTGTTGAGAGTTTTTATCATTAAACTGATATTGAATTTTATCAAATGCCTTTGCTGCATCTATTGAGATTATCATATGGTTTTTAATTCATTTTATTACTATGGTATATCATGTTGATTGACTTATGGATATTGAACTATCTTTTTATCCATGGAATAAATCCCACTTGATCATGGTAAATGATATGTTTAATGTACATATGAAACATTGAAATTGGCTTGCTAATATTTTGTTGAGGATTTTTGTATGTATGTTCAACAGGGATATTGGCCTATGAATTTTGAGTGTATACAGTGTCCTTGTCTGGTTTTGGTATCAGGGAATTCAGGCCTTGTAAAATGAGTTTGGAAGCATTCCTTCATCTTCAATTTTTTGGAAGAATTTTAGGAGGATAGATGTTTAAATCTTTGAATGTTTGGTAGAATTCATCAGTGAAGCCATCTGGCCCTGAAGTTTTATTTGTTGGAGGTTTTCTGATTACTGATTAAATCTACTCACTGTACTTGGTCTATGCAGATTTTCTACTTCTTCATGATTCAGCCTTGGAAGATTGTGTGTTTCTAGGAATTCGTCCATTTCTTCTAGGTTGTCCAAAATGTTGGCATAGAACTGTTCATAGTAGTTTTTTATGATAATTTGTATTCCTGTAGCATCAGTTGTAACTTTTTCTCTTTCATTTCTGATTTTATTTATTTAAGCCCTCTCTTTTTTTCTTAGTGAGTCTAGCTAAAGGTTAAATTGGTTTTTTTTTTTAGAGAATCAGCTCTTAGTTTCATTGATCTTTTCTAGTCTTTTTCGTTTCTATTTCATCTATTTCCACTCTAATCTTTATTGTTTCCTTTCTTCTAGAACCTTGGGCTTCTTTTGTTCTTTTTCTAATTCCCTTAGGTATAAAGTTAGATGGTTTACTTGAGATTTTTATTGTTATAAAATTCCCTCTTAGACTGTCATCCCATAGATTTTGGTTGCATTTCTATTTTCATTTGTCTGAAAATATTTTTTTAAACAATCTTATTTATTTATTTATTTAGCATGAGTGGGAGGAGGGGCAAAGGGAGAGGGAGAAAGAGAATCTAAGTGCAGAGCCTGATACAGGGCTTGATCCCACAACTCTGAGATCGAGCCAAAACCAAGAGTTGGACACTTAACCAACTGAGCCACCCAAAGTATTTTTTCTCCTTTTATTTTTTCATTGATGCATTAGTTGTTAATCAGAATATTGTTTAATCTTCATATGTTTGTGAGTTTTCTAGTTTTCTTCTTGTAATTGGTTTCTAGTTTTGTGCCATTATGTTTGGAAAAGATGCTTGATATGATTTCAATCTTCTTAAATTTATTGAGACTTGTTTTGTGGCTTCACATATGATCTATCCTGGAGAATGTTCTGTGTACACTTGAGAAGAATGTGTATTCTGGTGTTTTGGGATGGAATTTTCTATATATATCTGTCAAGTCCATCTGGTCTAAAGTGTTGTTTAAAGCCGAGGTCTCCTTATTGATTTTCTGTCTGGATGATCTATCCAGGTGTCTTTCCCTGTTTTTCAGCATTGGTTAGATATAAAAACCTGGCTTTCACAAAAGCATGTACTTTTTAAAAATGGTAGAATCTAAACTGTAGAGAGATAAAGTGGGAGAAGGAGGGAAAGAAAGAGGAAGAAACAGGAAGAGGGAGGAGAGAGAGAATGGACCAAAACCCAGTACTCTCTGAAAATGACATCCAAAGTCCCACCTCCATGTATACCAGCCTTCTTCCTTTCTTCTGTCCAGCACACACATATAAATATCTGTGTTTATAATGGGCACTGGGTTAGATATGAGGGAGACTTCTTTCAACAAAAAGACACAGTCCTTGTCCTTAGGCCTCTTCTGCTGTCTGGAGTACTCTTACTGTGCAGTGTAGAGCCCCGCTAACAACATGTACCTACATCATTCAGTGGATACTCTGTCTTAGCACCTGATAAAACTTACAGTCTCTACACACACACACACACACACACACTTATATCTACATATGTACATCTATACTTATTACCTTACATTCATTATATTACAACATTGTCTACAGTAGAATCTTATTTTATGCCTTTTTTAATATTCTTGAGGCTTAGCATGATAGTCTTTGCAAAAGAGGAATATAGTAAATGTTTACTAATGATTATGACATTGATAAATGTTAAGAATTTATAACAGCATACAAATACATTTTCAACAGAAGTTAATGTGGAAAAAATTTTCTGTTTTTTTAAAAGGTCACTAGAAATGACTTGGTAGAAATCTTTTAAAATAACAAAACAAGAATAAAGTACCATTTTTACCTCTGTAAGATATAGCATGATTATAGAAAAGTACAGTTAGGTGCTTAATAAATACTCTCTAAAGATGATGACAGAGCAACCCTGCTCACATCCCCCAATATTCGGGTAAAAGTCTTACATTAAACACCTAAGGTCATATATCTTTAGGCCTATTTAACTCAAAATAAGGAAAATATATTTTAAAAACTCCTAACACTTGGATATTTTAAAATTTGGACATTTGGTTTATAGGAAAGAAAGAAAAGTTGGTCTCGGAACAGTTTCAATTATTCTAGAGCTCCATCTAGTGAAAAATATCTATTTTATGGGTATTGTTTTTGAAAAATTCAGGAACATGACAATGAAATAAAAATGCCTTTTTGCTTTCCTTACACATGTTCACAAAGGAGAAGGTGGGCTCTTTACAGCACTAACTACCCCCAGGAAAAAAACAAAGCTCACAAACTTGGAAACAAAATATTATTCAATAATTCCTTTTTTTAAAAAAGATTTATTTACTTATTCATGAGAGACACAGAGTGAGAGAGAGAGGCAGAGACACAGGCAGAGGGAAAAGCAGACTTCCTGCAGGGGGCCTGATGGGGGACTCGATCCGGAATCTCAGGATCACGACCTCAGGATCACGACCTGAGCCAAAGGCAGGCGCTGGACCCCTAAGCCACCCAGGCGTCCCTCAAGAATTCCTGATTACAACTTTTGCTCTCCTCAAACAGTCAATGTGCTGTACTGTGAACGTTGCCATAACCCAAAGAGAGTGTTCTGATTTCAAAGACAAGGTACAGGCTTTCATAATCATTGATGATGGGCTGTTCTTTCAGAGATGTTCTAAAGAGCTACATATGAATATAAATTATAGAATACTTACCTGAAGAACCGCCTCCCTTTCTTCATCAGAGAGCCTTTTCATAGCTGCTTTCCGAAGGTTTTCCTGGATATAATTATCATATTCTTCTTGGGCTTTCTTTATTTCCTCATTTCGCTTACATATATATTCAGGTGTGACACCATAATCCTTATAAGGATTTTTCAGAAAAAAAAAATCAATATCCTGAATGCAATCTTAGCATGTGTACATATCAACTAATGACAAGGAGAAAAAGAAATGTTACCAATTTAAAGCCTCGGCTCAAAATATGGCAAATTGACAAAATTCAATGTTTGTTTGTTTTTTTCTTTTACTATTGGGAACTAGTTGATTCTCATCTTTTAAACCATCTGAATTGTTACTGTGGCTGCTTGTTTGTTCTCTTCTGAATGTTTCCAGCACCTGTTCCTGGCTAATGACTGTCCTTGCTTTACCTCTAAGAGTTAGCTTTTCTTCATTTCTTTTAGGTGCTTCAGCTTTTACCTTTACATATCCTAAGTATCTTAAGGTCTCTTTTGCAAAAAAAAAAAAAAAAGATCTTGTTAAATAAAAGGAGATAAATTCTTCCAAAGCATTGTAAGAAACAAATACATGAAGCTCGTCTACTTTAAGTGAAAATTGACCTGGAACCCATAGGTTGTTTTTGGAATACAAAATCCATTTTTAAGGCACCTGGGTTACTTGCAAAGACTGACAGTAAAACAATCTGCTGTGATTCTTTCAGATCAACTATGATATCACTATGTACAGTAACAGAACTACTCCTTGTTTAATTTTCAAAACATTGAGAATTTACTTGATGCCAGGTATACTATAAATAAGAAGGGCAAAGTTTTTGTCCTTATAGATGTGCATTCTATGGTGGGAGAAAATTATCAAAAGTAGAGTATAAAATAATATATGTATAAGTGCTCCAAACTGAAACAAAGAATAGTAAGGGGAAAGAAAGAAATAGGATCTACTTTAGATAAATAAGGAGGTCCAGTGAAAAACTCTGAGGAAGCAGCTGTTAAGAGGTATGATAGTCATTTAAATTATCCATAAATATTCTGGTTCTTCTCCTTCTAGGCAGTTGATAGGATAACACTTTCCTGATTCTCTTGAAATAAGTAAGATGTGATCATGTGATCTGACTTGCCCAAGGAGAGAGAAAGTGACCTCTGTCCCTTTTGGGTAGAAACCTCAAGAATTTATGGATGACTTGCCATGTTCTTTTTCTGTCTAATATAATGATAGGAAATGTTTTAGGTGGCCTGGGTCCTGGAATGAGGACAAGAAGCAGAGCTTCCAACCCTTAATGGACATGGAGAATAAACAAACAATAAAACTTAGTTGCTTTTAGCTACTAAAATTGGGGGTTATCTGTTACCAAAGCATAACTTAACCCATCCTGGCTAAAAAAAGGATAGATATCCTAGCTATAAACATGTCCTGGCAAGTTGCAAAACACTCTACAAATAAATTCTAAGAGCACAGTATTCTGGTAAGTTAGTGCAGTGGTAAACAGTCCAATTCATTTCAGGAAACACTGAGGGCAAAACGTCGCTATAGCTCAGTAGTTACTGAAACTCATAATGATGATTCTGAGTCATCACAAATTGTTAAATTATATTTGGTATACTCTATTTAATAAAGGGAATAATGTAATACATTTTAGGAAAAAGAACTATCTTACAAATGGGTGAAAGCTTCAGTGCAGTGATCCCCGTGTTGGATCACTGAGGGCTAATACAGACTATTGACATTAATAATTAATAATATCCCTCTCTATTGAACTTTTATTAGGTCTCAGATATTTTGTCAAGTGCTTGATAGATTTTATATCATTTAATCCTCACTACAACCCTGTGATAAATATAATGTGTGAAAAATCACAGAGTTAAGTGGCAGAGGCAGAATTTGAAATGCTGTCTTACTACCAGCGCAGTAGACCTCAGGCAATCATCAGTGCTTCAGTTTGTTTTCACAGATGGTTTCCTGTGGCACAAATGGGCATATCATATTTTACTTGTAATGAAAACACTTTTTTAAAAAAAATGGCATTGCCCTTTAAAGACTTGCTATCTCACTTACCATTAATAGATTTTAAAAACTTAACCCCAATCAGTGGAGAGTAAGTTGAGAAAGTCCTTCATGAACACTGAATGCCTCGCCAGCAACACCAAGAATGTAATATGTACAGAGCGTTTGCATGGCTTGGTAAACAAGCACAGGGAGATTAACTTAATATTTTTCTGTCTCCATGACGAATGCTCAATTTTCTGTTCAGGGCAGAGAATATATTGAAGTGGATAGCTTATGCAGAAGGCAGCCAGAAGGAGGGGCACAGTGTGGGCACTTGGTAGCATAACCCATAACTGGCAAAGGAGAAGGGTTTTTGCATCACAGTGGAGAAATAATGGATTGGAAGTTGTTTTAAAGAGCCAGACAGAAGAGTGAAATTTCTGTTATTCCACCCCCTATGGGACAAGGGCTATGAACAGCCTTCAGGGCACAGGAGGACACATTCCGAGAAGCCTGGAATAACTTTATCATCATGTGCTGCCAACCCTAGATACCTGTTAAGGTCTTCCAAACTTGTCTCAGCTTATTGAGTGACAAGAGTTTCTAAGAGAATAAGTGTGGTACTCTGACAACAGCCTTGAGGTTCTCATTTTGATTTTAAACAGGCATTGGATTCATCTTGGTATATCACTGGACTACCTCAATGCAAACCCCTCATACATGACTATTTTTCCTCTTCTTTCCTTTCTTCCTTTTGCAGTTCCTTTCTTTTTTGCCACAACTTATTATTATGTATTATTATTCTTTAGGTTTTACACTCATATTTTACGTGTATTCCAAGCAATTTTGCACTCTCTAAGTATACAAAGTAAAATAGGTTTTCTCTAAGGTATTTTTGTAAGCTTTTTAAATTTTATTTTTATTTTTTAAGCTTTTTAAATTTTAAATATCTTCTATATTTAAACAAACTAAAGCTCCTGTAATTTTCAACATTGAAATTGTATGCTGACCTGATAAGCATTTTTTCAGATATAGAGGAAGGCCCCCAAAGGACGAGATTATTGTACAGTACTTTCAAGGTCTGCTTTACTCTGAATACATTCAAGTTGAAATTGTAATCTGAATTATTTACACTACATTGATAGGATGGATGGCTCTAAAATTATTTTCATCTTCATTTTTCCTCATTCCAAGTTACTGCTACCTGATGACTAAATCTTAGGACCTTTCTGAAAGGTTCTTTCTTTCCTTCTTTTTTTTTTTTTTAAGATTTTATTTATTTATTCATGAAAGACACACAGAGAGAAGCAGAGACACAGCAGAGAGAGAAGCAGACTCCATGCGGGGAGCCCAATGTGGGACTCGATCCCGGGTCTCCAGGATCACGCCTTGAGCCGAAGGCAGATGCTCAACCGCTGAGCCACCCAGGTGTCCCAAAGTTATTTCTTAGTAATGACTCATTGTAATGACCACGCTATTCATGAAATTTCCACCACACTAAAAATTAACATCTTTTAGAGAATGTTTGTTGAAATTGTGAAACATATTAATAATTGAAATTAAGGGAAACAATTAAAGCTTTCCCCCCTATTTGACTACATGGTGTTATTCATTCCAAATTCTCCATAACTTCATCACATTAGATTTGGACCAAACATAAATTGGAGAGGAATGAGAATTGGCAATCTAGATAATTTGCCCAGCGAGAACTCTATTAATAATAATATGGACAATCATTATGAACACCATACTTAAATTATTTGCATTTTAGGTCTCATTAATATACCACAAGGCTACCTTTTTATTGATGTATTTTGGAACTAGTCCTGAGGTTTCAAGATCATGCTTGTCTCCAGTTCTTTTGTCAACATAAATTGGTTTAGGCTTTTTAGCCACTCCCATAATGACATCGGCTGCATTTGTGTTTACAAAATTTTTTTCACTCTGTATTCCCATGACTGGATGATCAGTCCTCAGTGGCACAGGAGGTTTTCTGGGCTCATTCCGATCAAACATTTTTTCTGTTAAATACAACATTTCCTTGTTAATATTAAATGATAAACACTGCTATTCAGTACTATTTATAATATCTAGATATTTTACCACTAGTATGTTAGAGTTTTATTAATAATATATTCAAATATTTGGGAGAAAAATCAGTAATCATAAATCCCAAAAATCAAGCACAACATAATTAATATGTTGAAGAACAGTATACCAATCTAAGAGAAGAAGATAAGCACCCCAAATCATTTGCTAGCTAATTAACATATTTTTACTAGCTATCGTGAAAATATTTTCTTATAAAGATATCAACAACAAATGTTCAGCTTTTCCACTGAAAAAAATTCAAAGAAATATTGAAACTCTTTTCTGAGTACTAGCAATATTACTAAGAATTATTTCTTCAGAGGAAAGTTACTATAAAGTCACCAGTAGGTCAAACTTGATAAAAGTCCAAGAATTATGGACTTTTTTCAGTAGAACTCTTGTTATTATAAGGTATGAAGATCATAGAGTAGCTATGTATCTAACATGCAGCTTAATGAATAAAAATTACACAAACACAGTTGAAGTTTCCAATTCACTCCTCCCTGGTTGCATCTCACTTCCTGAAATTCCTACTATCCAGAATTTATCTTATTTCTCTCTACCACATTCTCTTCATCAGCAGCAGATGAAACTGGCCATTTTTACACAACCTCTTCAACTTAACCTTTCTGACTCATCTATTTTTATATAGCTACATCAAAATGGTTTGTCAGAATGCTAAAATGTAAAATAATTACATTCTATTTTCAAGAACTAAAGGCAATAGCCTGAATCTTGGGCAGCCCTGGTGGTGCAGTGGTTTGGTGCCTGCCTTTGGCCCAGGGTGTGATCCTGGGGTCCTGGGATCAAGTCCCACGTCAGGCTTCCTGCATGGCTTCTTTCTCTGCCTCTCTTTCTCTCTCTCTGAATAAATAAATAAATCTTAAATAAAAAATAGCCTGCATCTTCACAAAACCTTACTCAAATCTTAGCCCCACACAATTACTAGATACTTTGATTTTATTCAATTCTGTACTGCTTGAACTTTTTATGAGTTTGTGTAACTTTTATTAGCAGGAAAAAAGATACTTATTATTAAACGTTTAAGGATTGGATTAATCTCTTGCTATGGGCCAAACTGTGTCCTTCTCAATATTCATATGTTGAAGCCCTAACACCAGTGCCAAATACACTTCTGTTTAAGCTACTGGGTCTGTGATACTTTGTTATGGCAGCTCTAGTAAGCCAATACTTCTATTAGTTCTGCACACCCAGAAATATAAAGGAGTTTTTGGATATTTATTTATTCATTAATTCATGCAATATGTTTTTGTTAAGCAAATACTATCTCCCCAGCTAATGCTCTAGGAACTGCAGATACAGTAGTGAACAAGAGACAAAGTCCCCGTTCTCATGGAGTTTACATTATAGTGGGGAAAGAAAAAATAAAATTTAATACGTAGAATATAATGTAAAAACTTGCTTGAACTATTTGTGAAAGAGGCCATGTTTAATTATAAATTGAAAGTGCATGCAAATGTAACTATAAGGAAATCTGTAGCTTTAGAAATATATATGAGGTAAAAATGAATTCTTAGAAAATGAGGAAACACTTTAGAAAGGCTGATAATTTATTCTTAGATGAGTAAATAGAATAACTTATAACCCTTTGTTGGTTGTGGTTGTCCACTGGATGATGCCTAGAGCTGGCCCATCTTTCTCTTATGTTATACCTATTTAAACATGATCTTTTCTCTCATCCTAGGGGCAGGGGTTGGCAGTGGGTGAGGCTTGCAAAATGGGATGAGGATCTTTTCACAAATCATTGTTAGTCATAATTATAAATCTAAACACCAAATGGTTTGTTTTCTTAAGGTTATATCAAAATGGCAATGTCAACATAGCCTTGTAGTCATGCAGATGTTCTAACAATTGAATTTACATAAATGTTCATGCACCTGTTAGGTATTGTTCAGTGTGTCTAGCAAATTATTGTCTTCAAAACTATTGTATTCAAAATGACAGAACATGCAAAAAGAGCCAGGAAGCAGCCTTGGTCTATATTACCTTTAACTCATTGGACTGAACTCTCACAACACCCCAACCTTCTTGATTATTCATAGGTCAATATAATTATGTGTTTGTTTTGTCTTGTTATAAGGGGAGAGATAGACTTCTTCCCTTATTTGATATTTAGGATTTATTTATTTAGCTTGGTAGTTATATAACTTGCTTAACTCTAGAGAAGATACATGAGAAGTTAAATAATATCATTAAAACAGACTAGTTCCATTTTAAGATTTTCCAGTGTTCTCAAGTGATTGGGGGTCACAAAATACCAAAACTCCCCTTGAGAAAGATCCAAAAGAGACTTTTGAAAGACATGAATTTATGCATGAATGTCATAGTTTTAGATTTGCTTTTTCCATCTTTCCTGATAATATCCTCAGCCTTTGTCATGGCATTATGGGTATGAGAGAGGATTGTAGGATATAAAATACGGCCACGGGGAGAAGTACTTTCACCTTTGTTTGTTTGTTTGTTTGTTTTTAATAATAAATTTATTTTTTATTGGTGTTCAATTTGGTACTTTCACCTTTGTCAAAAGGTATACCCTAGCTGGATTTGAGATGTTGCATTATTTCCCTGATGCCAGGTAACATAAAAAAGCTAACTTTTCAAAAGAGCAAGACAAATTTTCCTCTCTCTATTGTCCTAAAACATCAGGAAAGACACATCAGGGATAGGAAGAATCTGTTTCCATGCATACATACCTGTCCATTTTCCAGACAACTTTCTTCCTAATATCTATATACTCTATGACTATGATTGATTACATGATTTGCAAGGCCTCCATGACAACATGGAGCTCCTTGATCAAAAATTAAGAATTTCAAGGTGGCAAAAGCAGTGCATTAAACCAAGCTTTTAAGCATGAGGCCCTGTGTGACCACACACAGTATGCTGAAGAAGCTGGCTTTGGGGATCCCTGGGTGGCGCAGCAGTTTTTTGGCCCAGGGTGTGATCCTGGAGACCCGGGATCGAATCCCACGTTGGGCTCCCAGTGCATGGAGCCTGCTTCTCCCTCTGCCTGTGTCTCTGCCTGTCTCTCTCTCTCTCTGTATGACTATCATAAATAAATAAATAAATAAATAAATAAATAAATAAATAAATAAATAAATAAATAAAAAGAAGCTGGCTTTGTCTCCCACTCATTCACGAAGGCCCCTCCATTACACCTGACTCATTTACTGTCCTAACGGTCTTAGAGATCTGGGAGGCTTAAAGCCCATGCCGGATAGTTGCTTCAACCAGTTTTAATAGTTGTGATTCTCATCTCTTGCAGAAAAGACCAGACAGAGTTTAGATGCCAGGTACTCTTCTTACTGGGGCTTAGGACACTTCTTATCATTGCTATTTTTACTGAAATTGCATGGCTATGGACAAAGATGGTGAAGCATGTGGTACTAGAGGTGGGGCTTTATTGGATAGTCCAAGATGGTAGTTCAGATGCTTGCACCATCACAGGGAAAGCCTATTTGGGAGACAACTTAGCATTCTCCACTTTCTTTTGCCACTGCATTCTCTACTTCTACTTTCTCCTAGAATTTCAGATTCTCTTAAAAATGAGGAAAACATCACTTGTGAATATTTAACATTCATTGACAGTAAGATAATTCTAGTTAAATGATCTGTTAGCACTTTTAATATTTAAAAAAAATGTTAAAACCTACTGGGTGGTAGAGTTTTTTCCTTTGAATGTTTCTTCAGGAAATCCTTTGGAGAAGGTACTTCAACTTTTGGTGGTCCCATAGACTTCATTGCCATTTTATGTTTTTGCATGTTGTCTTTTATAGACGTCTTAAAAATAGATATGTACCTAAAATTTAAAAAAAAGTTGTAACATTTGTATTTCCAGTAAAAGTGATTTCAAGTTAAGAAATGCATACATTTTGGGCAGCCCAGGTGGCTCAGCAGTTTAGTGCTGCCTTCAGCCCAGGGCCTGATCCTGGAGACCCGGGATCAAATCCCGAGTCGGGCTCCCTGCATGGAGCCTGCTTCTCCCTCTGCCTGTGTCTCTGCCTCTCTCCCTCTCTCTCTGTTTGTGTCTCTCATTAATAAAATAAAAACTTAAAAAAAAAAGAAATGCATACATTTTAAATACATATAAGCCTATATTCATTCAGAGATAGATGTAAAGTGTAATTATCTGAGCCCCTATCAAACACCCTTGATGGAAGCTTTGCCCTCAGAAAGAGGTGCCAGGGTAAAGATTATAGTATTTCTTTGTTAACATGTGTGGCATCAAGAGTGATGTCACTTCTCTCACTCCTAATATTGGTGACTTGTGTCCTCTCTCTCTCTCTCTGCTGCTGTGTTTACTTCATTGATCTTGTCATTGTGTTTCTCTAATGTTCACATGTTTTCCATTTCAATGATTTCCACACTTTATTATTTCTCCTTATTCTGGCTTACTTTGCCCTTTTTTGTTTTAGTTTCTTAAGGTGCAGGTATTTGACTTTAACCAAATAGTTTTCTAACAGAAGTATTTAAAACTGTAGAATTCCCTCTAAGAGCTGCTTTTATGGCTGCATCCCACAAATCTTTCATTCAGCTCAAAATATCTTTTTAATTCTTTTTTGACCTCTTCTTTGACTGAAGAGCTTCTTCACATGTGCTTTGTTTGGTTCTCAAATATTTGGGGATTTTCCAGGTGTCTTTCTGGTTTCTAATTAATTTCTACTATGGTTAGAGAATATATTTTGTACAATTTCAATTCTCTTAAACTTTCTGACACTTGTACAATGACACAAAGTATGGACTATCTTGGTAATTGCTCTCTAAACACTCAAGAAAGTGTACTTGGATGTTCCTGGCTGGAATATTCTACAAATATTGATTAGGTAAGACTGGTAGTGTTTTCAAATGTTCTATTAATTATGGAAAGATGATGAAATCTCTGTCTACAATTGTGGATTTGTTCATTTCTTCTTTTAGTTCTATCAAGTGTTGTTTCATATATTTTGAAGCTGTTTGAAGGTTCATAACATTTAAAATTATATCTTCTTTTTAAAGATTTTAATGTTTTTAATGTTGGCAAATTGAATTTAAATAAAATATATTTTTCTAAAATTTTATTTATTTAACAGAGAGAGAGCACAAGCAGGGGGAGCAGAGGGAGAAGGAGAAGCAGGCTCCCCACTGAGCAAGGAGGCCGATGTGGGGCTTGATCTCAGGACCCTGGGGATCATGATCTGAGCCTAATGTAGATACTTAATCGAATGAGCCATCCAGGCACCCCAAATTTTCATATATTCTTGAACTGACCACTTCATCATTATAAAGTAATGCTCTTTATCCCTTTTAAAACTCTGTATAGAGACACCTGGGTGGCTCAACAGTTAAGCATCTTCCTTCAGCCTAGGGTGTGATCCTGGAGACCTGGGATCGAGTCCTGCCTCAGGCTCCCTGTATAGAGCCTGCTTCTCCTTCTGCCTCTGCCTCCTGTGTCTCTGCCTCTCTCTCTCTGTGTGTGTGTCTCTCATGAATGAAATCTTAAAAAGATAAAAATAAAAAAATTAACTCTGTACTCTAAAATCTACTCTATTTCCTATTAATAAAATCACTTCAGCAATCCTTTGCTCTATGGCAACAGTGTTTTTCCATTCTTTGAGATATTTGCTCTTTCTTCTTCTGTATGTGATGTTTCTTTTTCCTTTGGCTGCACTTAAGTTTTTTTTTTATTATTATTATTACTGGTTTTAAGAAATTTGATTGTAATGTCCCTTGGTGTGGTTTTCTTCTCTTCCTCCTCCTCCTTTTTCTTCTTTCTGCTTGGAATTCATTGTTCTTGTATTTGGAAGCTTCATTAAATTTGTCAAAATTTTGGATGTTATTCAAATACTTTTCTTGTTTACCCATCTCTCTCCTCTCCTTCTGCAATTCTAATTATAGTTATGTTAGGCTGCTTGATGTTGTCTACAATGCACTGATTGACTATTTTCCTTTTCAATTTTTTTCTTTCATTTTGTATTGTTTTATTACGATGTCTTCAAATTCAACAATATTTTCTTCAGTGTTTTAGCTACTGTTAATCCCACCCAGTGATATCCTTTATGTCCAGAAGTTAGATTTTGGTCTTTCTTTTTTAACTTTTTTTTTAACCTTTCCATTTCTCTTTGTATCTTGCTCATGTTTTCCTTTACGTTTTTTGAATACATGAAGAATATTTAAAATAGTTTTAATGCTCTAGTCTATCAAATCTCTCATTGATGTCATTTCTTTGTCTGTTTGTATTGAATGATTTTTCTATTGTTTATGCATTATATTTCTGGATCCAGAAGAGCTTTGAGTCTAGTTCTAATTTGGCCCCATTACTGAGGCAATATACTTTTGAGTGCACTGCTCAATGCCCTGTGTCTTAAGAGGTGTTTCCACTCCGGCTGGTGGAAATTTGAACTTTATCTGGATCTATTGACTTCTGTTGGTTATTTATCTGGCCTCAGTAGTTTCATCATATACATGTACTGTCAACCAACAACTTCAGAAAAATCCTCTTGCATATTTCCATAGCATACACTCTCTCTCATTTTCTTTCTCTCCAATTCTCTTCTCTCTGGTACTGTGTCTCTGTGTTGTGAATTCTACATGCCTTAACCTCTCCAGACTCTGAATTCTGTCTCCTTTAACTCAGAGAACTGATGGGTTTTCTTTAAATTCCTCTTCCCTGGATTTTGGTCTAGAAACTTTCTAGGAAGAGTGTTGGGGCAATCCTAAAGCTTGTTTCTTTCTCCCAGGAATGACTGGTGTGTGCTGTCTCTTGTCCATTTTCTGAAAACTATTGTTTTACACTTTTTTTTCCCTGGAATTTTAGTTGTTTAAGGTGAGAGGTAAATTCCATCCTTGATTGGAAGAAGTTTAGCTATATCACTTTTAACAGCTAGTATCCTCTTCTTATACGGATAAATTTGTTTGAAGAAACATTGAATTGTTTCTTGCTTTTAGGGGCCTTTCCTTAATCTTGAACTCAATGTCTAGGGATTAATTATGGTCTAAACTGAGTTTATTAGATACTTTCAAAAATAATGTTCAATCCAACCTTGTGCCTTAAATTTCATATGCAAGTTGGACCTGGTAAATATCCCTTGATTAATAAAATAACTTTCCCTGTGGTAAGAAAAAAGTGTGTATATGCTTATTTCTTTTTAATTTTCAAAATCTTGTGATTCAATACATTATTTTGTGAGCTGAAAGCTTACCCATTTGTTATACAAAACAATACATTTTATTCTATAGGAATAATTTTTTACTTTTCCAAATTATAAAAATAAGAAAATATGAAACTAATATAGCAGTATATGCCAATCACAACTCAACTTTTAAAAATGAATAAAAATATAGTTTTCCTCTATCTCCTCAATCCATTTTCCAAATACATTTTCTATATTTTTATTTATGTATGAAATATAACTTGATTTTAAAAACTTAATATGATGATCTCTTCCCATATTAGTAGTTGTAAAATTTACTTTCTTTTCTTTACAAGAGATGAAGAGAAGTGTTATTATTATGAAAGTCTGCTGAGACTAGACAGCCAAATTAAAATCTGAATAGCAATTTCTAACACTGTTATAAAACTCCAAGACCATATATTGGAACAATGGGAATTTTAACATAAAATTGAAAACATACTGAAAATAAAAACTTTAGAATATTTTTTTTACATTCTTTGAATATAAATTAATTTTAAGGGACTACTGCTTTCCCCAACTTAATTATTAGCTACAAAATATCAGCAAAGTAGGTAAGACCCTCAGGAGAAAATGACCCTGTCATCTAAGATTTCATAATAGTCAAGATTGCTTAGCAAAGTTAGATACATAACTGGACTTTAAACAAAGAGATGTTACAAAGCCTCAGAAGATATAGATTTAACAGAATGGAAACTGAATAAAATAAAAGGTAGTCCAGGAAGGATGAGAACCTCTGAAAATGAAATTCTGACTACATGCCATAGATAACACCAATGAAAGCCGGAAAGCCTTAAAAAACCCCAGCCAACTAATGGGTAGTTAGACTGTAAATATTCCCATTTTTAAAAAGCATGCATCCAGAAATTCCACAAGGGTGAGCCTGATGTCAATTTTGGAAATCATCTGAAAGCTTGTAGAGAAGTAATGATTAAATGAGCCATTTGGGGTTTCAGGTCATTGAAATGAACATCATATTTTTTACAGATTATTTGACTCATGAATCAGGCAACTACCTTAGACGTAATACACAACTTTATGTTAGCAAAGCCTCTTATCCTTACTTATAAGGTAGATAACTATGAATTGATTAATGGATGCATATGGATGACTGACTGAACTCTTAAAAACAGTATTGCTGTCAGCCTAGAAAAAGGTGTCTAGTAGCCTACTAAAGTGCAAAGTATTTGTCCTACTTAATGACAGATGGAGATATAAAAGACATTAGATTTGCAAATGTCACAAAGCTGGGAGGGGTGTTTGAGAGAATATATGAAAGAGTCAAAGTTCAAAACTATCTCCATAGATAACAATGAATTTAGATCAAAAACAATCAGTTACATTAATTATACGATGGGACAGATGACCTTAGCCATAATTTATGAGGGAATTTCAATGTGAGGCAATGGGAGAATATGAATGTCAAAATGCTAATAAGTACATTAATAAAAGTATTGCGCTGTAATGAAAGGTATAATGGTCCCATGGCCTATTCAGTACATACCTGGAATATTACCTTAAACAAAAGGAAAAGACAGAATGATTGGTGATGTTAACTAACCGGAGCCATCAATGGAAGGGTGACATATTTGGTGAACATCTCGGAAACCACCTCATGCATCATGAGCAACTGAAATTTTGAAAACGGATTCATGGCTTCTCACTGACTTTCACACTGTCATATCTTGAGTCCCAGATCATTAAGTTCAACTGCAAGAGGATGCCCTTCACCCCACTTTGGTTCCATATATCCATTTTCTACATTCTCGTTTAGTTACTTGCATCTCTCAGTAGGACTTCCAATAATAAATGGTTTTATTGTTAGTCAACTTGTTAAAGTTTATATTGTAGTGTCCCAAGGAGACTGGAACTTCTGAACTATGGGAATTTCACAATGCAGTCAGTTGTTGAGGAATAGACCTCTTTGTGAAAGTTGGACGGTCATCTTGCTGGTCTTGCACAGAACTGCAATGAGTTTTCTTGAAGCTGAATTTATAACTCAGTAATGCAAATAAGCCTCAGAGGTTAATACATTTCTTTCTTATGATTAATTCTCACTATTAGTAAAGGGATTGGGTCAGAGCAAGTTAGTGTGGTGAGAGGAATTTGTTAAATGTGTTAATACACTCTGTTTTTATGTATTACTAGTTTGCTTGCATGACATCTTGTCAAATTAAAACCCCCTCAGGGTTGTTGCAGACAATGTAGATTGTTGTCTTCTCACCCTAACAGAGAGAGTTCTTTGGCACTACATTTGGATGCCTTCTCTCCCCTTCACCACGAGGTCCTTTTCTCTACTTATTCCTTCAGAATCAACCAAGGAGTTTGTGCTGTCACTTCCAAAATTCCCCAAGAATATTCCCCAAGGGCAATGTTATACATATTAGGGGCTCAGTTATTGCTTGCCAAATTAATAAAGATTGTTCCTATAAAATTTCTTGAAAAAATACTTAGGTGCCATAAAGGTGTGCATCTTTTTAATTTACCAGTAACAAAACGCCTATCTAATAAAATATCTTACCATTCAAATTCAGTACTCAATAAAAAATACAATCTACCAGTGGTACAGAAAGGTTACAGGAATTTCTGACCATAAATTCATTCAGCAAGAGTTAATTAGAATACTCATAAATTCTGCAATTCCATCACATCTTACTTTACATTCCTCTTTCCATTCTCAACTAGATTTTGAGAAGCTAATGGAAAATAATATGGGTACTGCTCTTGTTAAAATTAGACACTTGGGCTTAAAATGGAAGGATTTTCCCACTTGTTGATGTTATGTACCCCAAGTAATTACTAGTAAAAATAATTGACCATTAGATCTGAAAGGAATCTAAAAGATTAGCTGAGTCATTTAGTTTGTTTTACACATCAGAAAACAAATGAAAATTTATTCATGATTCCCAAACCAATTAGTTTCAGAGCCTACTTTTTAGCCTGGTACTCTTTCAGTGTGGTTTTGACTTGCATCAGCAGAAGAAGAAAGGATTAAAAAAAAAAAAAACAGCACATATTTCAAGTACTAGGAGGAATAAGATTTTCTGCACTGGTTATCTTCCATTCTCCCCATGGATTACATAAATTCTAAGCCCCTACACAAGTGAGTGACTGAGATATTTACTTGGGGGTTAGCTTTTTGGTTTTTTCCAGTAGGGCTAGCTTTTTGAAATGAGGGGAGTTTAAGGGGTCCTAACACCTACACAAAATTTTAAACTCAATTACGTATTTTGGGGTCTCCACCCATCTCCTCTTCCTTCTATCCCACTATCAGATTTGAAAGAGACTTTAGAAGCTAATCTATTTTGTTTCACCTACAACTGAGCCTCAGAAACACAAATTTACATTTGACTATCATCTCCGAAATAAATAACTACTATCCCTTTGGGGAGGGAGCGGTAGTGTAGTCAGAAATAAAACAATGAACTCCTGAAATCACATAACAAGTATCCTAACACAGAATAATAAAACTGTGATTTTCCCTTTTCAACAGCAACAAGAGATTTCACGCTATTTTGTATGCCACATCATGTATGAACAATTAGATAAATTAGAAAACAATTACATACTGTATTAACAGGCAGCTAACATAATAAAATGGCCCTCTGACAGCACTGGGCGGTCCTCTCTGTGAATTGGGAGATGATAAATACCTAGATTTTGCAATCACTTCTTTAAGAAGCTGACATTCAAGTCTACTTCACTGAGACAAAAAAAAAAATACATATTTTCAACGTTATATGATGCTTAGTTAATCCTGAAATGGCATAATTATTTCCTATTCTAATTTCAAGTGATAATCTTTGCTTACCCACATACCTAGGACGGTGGGGAGGCTCCTTCCAGTCACTGGGTATGAGGTTATAAATGCTCTCAGAAAAGCAAGTTGTATCCATGGCCACCAAAACGACTCCTTAAAAATACTCAACTTTTTTCCTCACTATCCCAATATCTGTGTCTCTTTCTTCACTGTTCCCCTTTCCTTTTCCTACTCTTCTCACGGAACTAAAGTTTCTCTCTTTTGCCTAATTTCCCTTTGACCTCTTCTTAGCAGTCCTCTCTTGGGACGAAAATAAAATAGCCCTTCTAATTCTCTTTGGGGTTGCTTAGCGTTAGTTGACGGCGTGGTTGCCTTGGAAACGGTTGCTAGGCTACGGGGAAGTGGAAGGCAGCCCCGCGCACGAGGTTTCCTCTCTTCCCTCTGCAATTTTTCTGCTTGAGTTCAATAAGGAAACCACCGTTTATGTGTGCCTTTGGGAATAATGAGCGGAATGGCGACCCCTTAAAGACATTGCTCGTCTCTGTCTCGGCGGACTTGGACAGAAAGACCCACTAGAGAGTAGGGCGCGCAGCGGGTTCGCAGGCGTCACACAATGAGTCTCTTGTGCGCAGGCGCCGATCCCTGAGTGGGCGGGGCCAGCCGCCGAGGCCTCCGCGGAGAGCCGCCCCGGGAGCGGGGGGAGGAGCCTGAGGAGCAGGGAGGATTCCGGTAGGTGGAGCGCGGCCCGAGAGTCACGTGCCCAGTGTGCGGGCGCTCGGGGCGTGGGTGTGGCGCGCGGGCGCGCAGGCCCTCACCGGCGCAGGCGCAGGCGCAGAGGCCGCCGCGCGGGGCTGGGGGCCGGTCCGGCCTGGCGGAGGCTCTGGGCTGTGGGCGCGCAGGTGTGAGAGCCCCAGAGGTGCGGGACCCCGTCCCGAGGCGGCGGTGGCGGCTCCTGGACGCTCCTCCCTAGTTTCTTTCCTTTCCCCCGTCTTCTCAGTGTGATTTTCTTGGTGAGTGATTTGAGGAGAAAGAAATGGAACCTGTAGACACCGGTCCGTCCCGTTGCATGCCCTTCCCCACTGCGTTCCTTGTTCCCCTTCCCGCTACTCCGTCGTCATCCCGCCGGTGCGCTCGTCTTCCCCGCCGCTTCTGCCGGGCTTGCGGGGAGCTCGCTGCGCGGCCCTGCTCGCCACCTGTGGGAGGCGCGCCCCCGCGCGCCCCCGCCTCCCCGTGCACCTGCCGCACCGGGCTTCGCTCGGCCTCCCTCTTTCTCCGGTTCGCTGCCCTCGGCCCCAGGTACCTGCTGGTCGGGCCCCTCCTCTTAGGTCTTTATCCGCAGACGTGTGCACTCGGTAATTTGTGCAAAAGCAGCCTAAACCAGGAGGAGCCTCTTAAATGGGCCCTTGAATTGTTACCCATTTTTATGGTGTCCCCCCCCCCTTTTTTTTAATTGTCCTCTCGGGAGCGGTGTTCCGTTTTAACCGTCTGCTCTTCCAGAAACCTCTTTATGCTGAAAGAAATTCGTACAGAAGCCTTCGCCATCGTGAGTCTCTAAAAGACATTTTGGCAATATTTTGGAAAGACAGTTGGTCTGAATGAACCTGACAAAGGCCACTGTCCACAGGGCATAAAGATGGTCAAAGATAAGACACCACCAGTTTTGGTCATTTCACTGCCAGGGTACTCGGTAGAGAGAGAAAAACAGCACGATGGCTTCATTAACCATTAGTTCCTACTGAAAAGGCTGTGCAGAATGGGTGGGTCCTTATCATTTGGGACTCCTACTGAATTTCCTCAGATAAGAATAAATTTAGGTTTTTTCTTATCCAGTTGATCAGATTTTTATTTTTATCCCAGGCATTTAGCATTTTATTTCAGACAAGTGGCGCTTTGGTGATGATGCTCCTGCTCTTCACATCGGATTTTCTGTTTTTCAGAACTTTTTTTTATGTATATACCACTTTGTTGTTTTCCTTTCCCCTCTGAATATTTTGTGTTTTCGGTTTGGAGGTTATTTTGTTTGCTTTGCTTAGCATGTATAGAGAAAAACTCTCTTTATTCGTGCTAAGATTTGAACTAAGACTTAAAATCATGATACCATTAACCAAGCAGATGGTCATTGGCCAAAGCTTATAAACTTTCTAATGAAGAAGCAGCACTCTGGGACGTTTCATATGCATCATTTCACAAAAAATGATTAGGGCAAAGCATGATTTCTCCAATTAGTATCAACCAACCTTAGCTAGTCTTGACTTTCTGGTGTTATGGAATACAGTAGTTTCACTGATAATCAGTATATTTATTGTGGTTTTAAAAATACCAATTCATGATCTCCTCACTATTAGTATAGGTAGTTTACAGTCATGGTGAAGTTGTTAAAGCATTTAGAAAGGAACTTTTTTCCTTTCTAGATACTTTCTCTATAATTCTGCTTGCCTTTTGAAAGCATATTTACAAAGAACATATTTCTAATTTTTATAATTGCCTCAAAATGGCAGTACTGTTCAAGGAAATGTCTGTGTCCAATATGCCTACAGGGAATCAGCATTTGTCCACTGACAGAGGTCATGAACTTTATCTGTAAAGGGCTAGATAATTAATATTCTAGGCGTCTACAGGCCAAATGGTTTTGATCAAAACTGTTCAACTCCACTGTTGTAGCTCAAGAGCAGCCAAAGACCATACTAAACAGATTAATGAATAAATAAGTTGTGTTCCCATGAAACTTTATTTTTAAAAAGGGTAGTTAACAGTTTTGCACAGATTTGGCCTGTTTGTGCAGACCCCTGCTATAAATGGTTTTACATACAAGTTAGAGTGTTTTGCTGAATTCTAATTCTAATTTATATGAATAAAATGAGCTTAGGTAAGAATGTAAAAAGAGACAACTAGGAGGAAAATTAACCCTGGATAAGAGATATTCTTTATAATAATATAATTCTAAGTTACAGAATTAAAAAGGGTACTTAATTAAAAAGTCTTTTGAATTAAATACGCAAGACCATTAGGAGAATATCTAACAGTGAAAGATTAGCAAGAAGAAAGGCTTAATGAGCTTTTGGTACTAAGAGGCAAAGATGAGCAAATGAACTTGTAATTCTACGTTTGATTGTAAGATCCCTGTGATTACAGCATGGCACTAGGGTGTGTGGTCTTTCCACCCTCTCCACCTTGCTATTTCCAGGAAAATAATAGCTGACTAACAAAGGCTTGCTGAGAGGATTTTTGCTCAGTATTCCAGAGCAGCAGAACTTTACCTCCCCTGGTTAGTTTATGTCGTAGCAAATTTGCATTTTTTAATGTATTGGAAAACAATTTATTGCTGTAAGAATGCAGTGATTTTTAAGGATTTTTAAAAAAGTATCAGGATATCTTCATAAGATAATGGACCAGATTTAGTCATTCTTCTGAGAAATTTAGGTTGCATTAATATAGGATAACAAGCAGAATCATGGCATAAATATTTTTAGAAGTTCATTGAACCACAGCCAGTTCTCATGAAACAATTTTTTAGATGCTGTGTCTTACATTTTATTTTGGAATAGTATGTAACAAATATTTTAAATGGGTGACAAATGCTAAATCATCCTGACTAAATAGGATTTGGATAATTTCCCAAAGGAATTGGAAACTAGATAATTTTATAATGGAATTGAAAAATTTCTCTGGACCATTTTGGAAATAAAAATGGATAATGGGTATGATTTTAGTTGATTAGCAATCATCTAGTGGTGTCCTTAGGAAAACATCACTATGAATAGGTTGATAAAAATTAATATGCATTTCTGGTTTAAAAATGTAAGTTTATTAGTATTCATAAGAAATAATTTTAAAATAATTTAAAAAGTGATTACTTTTTTTTCTTGAATTCATTGTTCAGTTTTGATCAGCTTACTACAGTAAAATTGTGAAGTTTTGTGCCTTGAGCTCAAAGAGTACTTGAATTATTTTATTTATGTGGACATTCTGTTTTTGTGTTTTAAAGTCTGCTGTGACACTGACACAGCCTTTTCATTTGTCTATTTGAATGACAAGTGTCTATTATGTCTAAAAAGGAACCAATGGAGTTAGTGGATCAAAGAGCCCCACTATATGTGATCAACAGGAAAACCTATTTAAAAAATATTAATGTATAATGGAGCTGTGTAGATTTTACATCCTCTGAGGAATTAGAGAGTATGACTAAAATGTTTTCATGAAGAACTTGGCTCTACAAAAAATACTTAAGAACATTGACATAGTAAAACACGAGTACTTTATGGCCAAGAGATTTGGTCTTTAAATACTGCTTTTGTTTTCTGACTCCTGTGATTGACTTACATTTAATTTGAAAAAGTTTTGTCCTTTGGCCAAAGAAAAATTGCCTATTCATGACCACTAGACTGAAATACATACTAAAGTGAAAATAAAAGGAAAAGCATAATAATATGGCTTTCAATCATATAGGAAAATGATATGCAGTTGATCCTCCCTTTTCACGGGTTCCATATTTGTGAATTCTACTCACTAAAATTTATTTATAAGCCCAAATTAATACATGCGGAACTTGTACATTCATTCATGGACACATGCACAGTGATGAAAAATTTGAGTCTCCTGGTGTGCATGCTCTTAGCTGAGATCAAGCAAGATGATGCCTGCCTTGCTGTTTCAGCTCAAATACTCTAAACGAGTGTTCTCCCATTCTATTTAATATCACATTTTTCTCATTTTTGTGCCTCTAGTTGGTGATTCTGCTGTTTAAAATGGCCCCTAGATTGTTGTGTTGCCTAGTGTTCCTAAGGTAATAAGGCTGTGATGTACCTTACAGATAAAATGTGTGTGTTAGACAAGCTTCATTCAGGCATAAATTAGAGTGCTGTTGGCTGTTCAGTGGTAATGAATCAACTGCATATATAGGTATAAATTATATAATAAAAATGTATAAAATGACTTTAAACAGAAACATAAAATTGTTTGGAATGGAACAATTTGGAAGTGTGGAAGCAATGGGAATATTCACTATTAACTAATTCAGTATGCATGCTGACTTTATAGAATAATACCATGAATAATGAGAATTGAGTTTATTACCTCTGAAGTCAAAACTTAATTTCCAGATGAAAGTTACAATGGATATTATTCCATCCTGTCTATTGGTTTGCTTACAATGGATGTTGAAGCCCTAAAATTAATTTGTGGCTGAAATGTCATAAAACAAAATTTTAGGGGCAGCCCAGGTGGCTTAGCGGTTTAGCACCGCCTTCAGCTCAGGGTGTGATCCTGGAGACCTGGGATGGAGTCCCATGTCGGGCTTCCCTGCATGGAGCCTGCTTCTCCCTCTGCCAGTGTCTCTCATGAATAAATAAATAAAATCTTAAAAAAAAAGACACAAATTCTATTATGTTACTTAGAATTCATCTTCTTTATTTTTCTTTAAAAATGATAATACTTGTTACATTTTGTAGCCTTTTAACAACTGCCTTCTACTATTTTCAGGAAGATTTTTATTGTGAAATAATATTGATACCAAATTGCATTAAATTGTCATAATTTATATAAAGTAAGGAAAACTAAGGTTACAAAAGGTAAGGTGAACAATGCATAATGTTTGTGTCTAATGTTGTCTTCTACTTTTGATGGAATTGATGATAAGCATTGTAGCAACCAACACAAAGTGGAAAAGATCTGTTAAAAGATTTGATGTCCATACAAACCAACCAGCTATTCAGGTAACAAATACTACAGTTACTGCTAATACAGACATCCAAAAGTTACACATTGAGAACCAAAAAAGAATACACACTCCTAAATAGGAGGTAAGTCAGGTGGTTTTAGAAAGTGTTCCTCCTCCTCCAGGAAAACTAGCTGGTATTAAAGTACTTTATTAGAATACAGTTTAATAAAAGACATTGCTGATATGATTCAAGTAGACACTTCTCTGATCCTTGGTTTACTGCAGGCGAAGAATTAGACTGTGCATAACAAAACAATTTTTGATTCATGCTTAAGTACCACTATTTTCTCTGAAGGCTTAGCAACTAACCAAACCATAAAAACATACACCTACACTTGAGTCTAGATATTCTGATTCAGTTTATGTGTTTTTGGTCCATTGTCATTGAGTAGCAATAATTAATACTTCTATATATGAGAATATTCTTTGTGCCAGCCACTATGATATGTGTTTTGAATTTATTATAAACTCAAATAGCCAGGGAGTACCAGTGTGTAGCAGATACTGTATTTGCACTTTTTACAGCAACTATTATTACATACAAATCATGTAGTGATTCAGATGGATAAAACAACCTATAAGAGTAATTCAGACATTGATTTCATAGCTTTAGTCCACTGATTTAAATTTTTCTCTCATCACTAAACATCCAGTTAAAGAATTAAAATTTCAAGTATCATTGTGAGAGATTGTATATTTGTTCTTATTTGGTTATATTACTTTTGTATTGCTTGGTGGAAGAAATTCCTTTAGTACTGTTTAATGAAATTTATTTTCTGTTATAAGACACAGATGTTGGAAAAACATAGGATCTTAATATTTTAATAATAGATTTGGGGAAACTATTGAAAAAGGCCAATTCATTATTTTTCCCCTACTTTAAAATTTTCAGGTGGATATTTTAATAATAGACCAGTCTATGTGTGGGAATTTGTAACATTGCAGTGATGATTAACTTGAAAATTTTTCTATTATAGACTCTGTTTTTTCCAAAGATTGACTTTGCCTCACCATCAACAAACTCTTCATCTAAGATTGGTTCCTGGGTGTCATATGTTTACAAGTCAGTGGGAATTAAGCGCATCTCATACATGCTGAAAAGCCAAATAAGAAAATGTATTCCTTCTCTTAACAGTTCTAATTTAACTTGTAAGTTAAATTCAGTGTTAGTTTTCAAAATTCTTTAAATGTTTAATTACAGAACACAGTAGCAGAGATAATCAGAGTAATAAATGATCGAAGGTTTTTAGAAAGTATTTGAACATACCATCTAAGATTTAATATGACTTAATTGCAGAACGTGTGAAAAGCCCCAGTACATGTGTGTGGAGTTCCTTTAGTCGATTTAAATGAATGTTGCAGCAGTTACTAAATTGCATTTTACATATACTCAGAAAGAGTTTGACTTGTCTGGCATGCATTTGTGTTTTAATGGTGAGTATATTTCCAAAGACAGAGATTTGAGCAATATGGGGAATTGCAGAGCTTCTTTGGATGCCAGAATAATTATTTCCTCTCATCATTGGAAACATTCCTGAGGGTTTTTTTTGCTATCACTGTAGAGTCTGGAATTTGAGTTAAGTGTCTCCACTGATAATGTTTAGAGGACAGAAACAAAAGTGACGGTTTCATGCAGATACAGTTATAGATATGTAGCCTTTGACTTTGCTGTTAATTATCAATTTTCCTTAATTTGCATAATATACCTTTCATTTTAGATTTTTTTTTTAAAAGAAGGACTTAGATATGAAAAATATCTAAGATTGATTCTTTACGGTATGCATACAAAAGGCACATAAGAAAGAGCATGTCATACCTTTGCCCTATAGTTTGGAAAGTTATTTAAGTATTTTGTAAGCAAATATTTTACTCTACTTTCTGGTTGTGAATTTTATGAGAAATTTATGAATAGCATGATAGTCTGTCAGCATGTTCATATAACTAGAGTTAGAAATTAAATATAAAGAATAATGTTCAGCTTTTGTGAATTGCAAGTAAATAACATTCCAAATAATCCTTGTTTATAGGGATTATAGACCAAGAAACAATTTTCATTACAGGAAAACACATACTAATCTAATTTAGTTTTTTTTTTTAAGTATGATGTGGCATTTTCTGAGTTAAGTGTAGCTTTTAGAAATTGTTGAAGTTTTGAGTATTTGGTCTTGAGATTGAAAGATTATTTAAAGGGATAATATGTAGTATGTGAGAATTTTAAAAATGTCCCATACATTTGAAAGATTTCTAAATAGTTTATGATGTGGTTATTTTCAGTCCTATTTGGGATTTTAAGTCTGTTAAAATTAGTAATCAAATGTCTTTTTTTGTTTTTATGTTTTGAAAAGGGCTAAAGCCAGTTTTTAGGTTGACTTGGGCAGAAAAGTGAAAAGAGAATGCTCCACTTTAACCGATGTCCGCATCTGAAACAAATAGCCCAGAAATGTTTTTCTAGTATACATGTTAGAACGGATAAACATGTGCAGCTGTTTCTTTCAAGAACCTTTGCACTTGCAGAATTCAGGAAGTCATGGCACTCAACCCACTCTGTTGTTGGAGACAAAAATATTATCCTGATGGGACCGCCTGGTGCTGGGAAAACAACTGTAGGCAGAATAATAGGTCAGAAACTAGGTTGTTGTGTCATCGATGTGGATGATGATATCCTTGAAAAAACCTGGAATATGAGCGTGTCTGAAAAATTACAGGATGTTGGTAATGAGCAATTTTTAGAAGAGGAAGGAAAAGCCGTGTTAAACTTCTCTGCATCTGGAAGTGTGATTTCCCTTACGGGGTCCAATCCAATGCATGATGCTAGCATGTGGCATCTGAAGAAAAATGGAATAATTGTATACCTGGATGTACCTCTAATAGATATAGTCAGCCGTCTAAAATTAATGAAAATAGATAGGATCGTAGGTCAGAATGCTGAAATATCTCTGAAAGACTTACTTAAGTTTAGAAGACAGTATTACAAGAAGTGGTATGATACCCGTGTGTTTTGTGAAAGTGGGGCTTCCCCCGAGGAGGTAGCTGACAAAGTGCTTAAAGCAGTTAAAAGATACCAAGATGTGGACTCAGAAACATTCATTTCAACAAGACACATTTGGCCTAAAGACCGTGAACGGAAGGTTTCGACAAAATTCTTTAGTGAAGCAGTGATTGAGGGGTTAGCTTCTGATGGTGGACTCTTCGTTCCTGAGAAGGAGTTTCCAAAATTAAACTGTGGGGAGTGGAAAAGCCTAGTAGGAGCAACCTACATAGAAAGAGCACAAATACTGTTGGAAAAGTGTATACATCCTGCTGACATACCTGCTGCCAGATTGGGAGAAATGATTGAAACTGCTTACGGGGAAAACTTTGCCTGCTCAAAAATTGCCCCTGTCAGACACCTTTCAGGCAACCAGTTCATCCTGGAGTTGTTTCATGGACCAACGGGATCATTTAAAGATTTGTCTTTACAGCTTATGCCTCATCTTTTTGCACACTGTATTCCACCAAGTTGCAATTATATGATACTTGTAGCTACTTCAGGAGACACAGGGAGTGCAGTCTTAAATGGCTTTAGCCGTATTAATAAGAATGATAAGCAAAGAATAGCTGTGGCCACATTTTTTCCTGAGAACGGAGTAAGTGATTTTCAAAAAGCACAAATAATTGGCAGTCAGAAAGAAAATGGATGGGCAGTGGGTGTCAAGTCAGATTTTGATTTTTGCCAGACAGCTGTGAAAGGAATTTTTAAAGATTCTGATTTTACTGGCTTCCTTATTATGGAATATGGAACAGTCTTAAGTTCAGCGAATTCCATAAACTGGGGCCGACTGCTTCCCCAAGTAGTTTATCATGCTTCTGCATATCTTGATCTTGTTAGCCAAGGATTTATTTCTTTTGGAAGCCCAGTTGATGTCTGTATTCCCACTGGAAATTTTGGTAACATTTTAGCAGCCGTGTATGCCAAAATGATGGGAATCCCTATTCGAAAATTTATTTGTGCCTCTAATCAGAACCATGTTTTGACTGATTTTATAAAAACAGGACATTACGATTTAAGGGAGAGAAAATTAACACAGACCTTTTCACCAGCAATAGATATTCTTAAAGCTTCAAATTTGGAACGACATTTACACTTGGTGGCTGATAAGGATGGAGAATTAATGACAAAATTATTTAGTCAATTAGAAGAGCAACATCACTTCCAGATAGAGAAGATGCTAGTTGAGAAACTTCAGCAGGATTTCGTGGCTGACTGGTGCTCTGAGGGAGAGTGTCTGGCAGCCATTCATTCCACCTACAATACTTCAGGATATATTCTGGATCCACACACTGCTGTTGCAAAAGTGGTTGCAGACAGAATGCAAGATAAAACCTGCCCAGTGATTGTCTCATCTACAGCTCATTACTCCAAGTTTGCACCTGCTATCATGCAAGCTTTAAAGATTGAAGAAATCAACCATAACTCATCAAGTCAGCTTTATTTACTGAGTTCATATAATGCACTGCCTCCACCGCATGAAGCTTTATTAGAGAGAACGAAACAGCAAGAGAAGATGGAGTACCAGGTCTGTGCAGCTGATGTGAATGTCCTGAAGAGTCATGTGGAGAAACTAATACAAAGTCAATTCATATAAAATTTTTTTGAATAAAATATTTCTTTCTGGCGATAAGCATATGATAATAAATCCCAGATGTTGATTTGGAATACAATAGCATTTTCATTTTTTTTTGTTAATATATCTACATGTAGATCTTTTCTCTTTTCGAATTTCAATAACGTGATCTCTATAACAACATTGTACCTGCACTTGCCCATTGGAACCTTATAATCTGGAAGTGACAAAAGGGTACCATAGTGCATGGACCTTTGTGTTGCACTGTGCTTTGCACTCCTGAGGGATATATCAGTTTCCACTACCTTATCCCCACTTTTAAGTGGATCAAAATGTCTGGTATTCACCTGGAAATTAAATATTTAAGCATGGCTGTTAAGTAATACATGTGTAACCAGTACTAGTTTTCTATTGACTAGAAAGGTAATTTATCATTCAAATGGCTAACTTGTACGGAAGAAGTAGTAAGCTCACTCTTAAGATAGGGCGAGTGTTTTTACCTCTTTTCAAACTCCCGTTTTGGACTACAACTAACTACATATATCCTACACCATCCAAATTAGCTAAGTGCTCTGTCCTTGACTCCCCTTTGGATGGTTATAGTTAGGATGAGGTACTTTGAAAATCATGAAACATGATTTAAATCTAGGACGTAATAGTCA
This sequence comes from Vulpes lagopus, assembly GCF_018345385.1. Lineage (NCBI taxonomy): Eukaryota > Metazoa > Chordata > Mammalia > Carnivora > Canidae > Vulpes > Vulpes lagopus. The sequence continues at coordinate 65,891,546 of NC_054831.1, forward strand.
ACATATAACTATTTAGTAGTGGATATAGAAGTAAAATTACTTATCTATTTCATGAGAAAAATTTTCCAAACTTCAGAGTATCTGAATAGTCTTAATAGAAGTATATTTATAGTTATAGGTAACAGTTTTTCTGTGTTATTTGGAGTCAATTGCTATATAATTTGTCTCTTTTCAATGAACATTGTCTTTTTTGACAACTGAAGTCACACAATTGATACACACATATCTAGATTTTCTTTCTTTGTAGTAATAATAATTTTGACCATGATTTACATTTATGAATTTACTGGATATTTTATTTCTGAATATAAGATTGTTGCTGAAAGGATCTGTAGTGTAATGGACTACTCCCAACCACAAGATGGCATTCCTAACATAATTTGTCTTTGTTGATAACATTCTGTTTCATTTTCTAAGAGAGCTACCTCCATGAAGAAACACATTAAAAGTTGTAAGGAAAAAATTTTTATTTTTTTATTTTTTTATTTTATTTTTTTTAAAAACACATTGTTTAAATTTTTTTTATTATTTATTTATGATAGTCATACACAGAGAGAGAGAGAGGCAGAGACATAAGCAGAGGGAGAAGCAGGCTCCATGCACCGGGAGCCCGACGTGGGATTCGATCCCGGGTCTCCAGGATCGCGCCCTGGGCCAAAGGCAGGCGCCAAACCGCTGCGCCACCCAGGGATCCCAGAAAAAATTTTTAAATAGTCTAATGAGTGGAAACAATGTGTTTAAAAAATATTAAAAATCAAGCCAATTTTGTGTTAACATTGGATCTCTGGATTGGCTTCTGCAAAGTTCTAAAACTAAAAATTGAAAACCAGAAGCAGTGACAAGAAAATAATGGAGGATTCAAAGTTCCCTTATTCACGTATTCTTATTTTTTTCTTTTGTTTTTAAGAATATCTGTTTAAGTGGATGATATGTTTAAAAAATAGAAGAGTGAACAGCTAAAAGTTCACCATGCATTTGAGAATGCACTATTTTTCTGAAAGGGGACCAATAGTGCTAAAAAAAAATAAAAAAAAAAAGATGAATTCTGTCCTCAAGCACTATAGCTAGGGAGACCACATGCAAAAATGAAGCCACGTACAACACAAAAGAGTTCCTGCAAGATAGTTTATGAGTAAGTAAAAAATGAGTGATACAGTTAAGTGCTGTAAGGATTATAACAAAAGGAAAGGATTGACCTGGAATAGAACAGGTTTCACAGAGGACATAGAACCTGAAGTGGGTCTTGAAGGATGGGAAGATTTTCTAGGTGAGAAAGAAGGGGAAATATATTCGAGACAGAGGCCAGAGAAACATGTAAGGTGATATGTCCAAGAGAGCACCTGTGTTTGTGGTCAGTTGTTAATCTCACTGCCCCAAATTGTCACTTGATGCCCTCATTTCTTCTCAAACCCAGCTTCATCCTTCCCCTCTAAGCTAATAACCTTGCCTATTCAAGAAAAATGAGCCACCATATCTGATGCATCTCCATTTCCCATCAATTGTATAAATCTGTGCACATTATTCTAGCTTTTCCTACTTCCAGCTGCCTGAATGAGTCGTGCTTGTCCTTCACATGTGCTATATCTCATCAGTTATCCCTGCTGTTTCTTCAGCCTCCAGTCTCTGATGGAACCTTTGTGTCATTCAGGTGCTCTCTCTTCATATCTTAAAAGCACAAGAGCAAAACAAAATTTCTGTAAACATTCACATTTCTTCCCATCTATTATTTCTTTATACTCAAGATCAGTGATCTTCAAAAAGAGTTGTCTATACAGTCACATTTTCTTCTCATTTTCTCCAGTGTGTAAAGTCTATGTAAAGTTTGATGAGTAATCAAATACCCATGTACTCACCATCTCGCTCTTAATAGTAGAGCCTTACACCTTTGATATAGTATGCTGTCTCCTCTTTGATGACATGCACTTCTCTCCCCCACAGGTAACCATTATCCTAAATTTTCATCATTCTCTTGTTTTTATACTTTTTCACTGCTTAGTTTTGCCTTTTTGTTTTGAATTTTATGTAAATGGAGTCACATTGTATGTATTTTTCCATGCCTTTGCATTTTGCTTGAAAACCTTAAAAAAAAAAAGAAAACCTTAAAATCCATCCATGCAAATGAGCGGAGTCACAGTTCATTGATTTTTATTACTATATAATATTCCATTGTATGAATACCACAGTCTATCCATTTACCAGTTAATATATATATAGACTAATTTTTATCTGTTCTTGTATGCTGTAGGTATATTGTTTTGTAAAACTTGTGTTGGAGACTAGTGAATATGGGCTTTCAAATGTTTGTGCTTATTTCCAAGAATATGTAAAAATAGATTTCATGTCTTGGTATTATTAAAAACTAGTGCTTTGTTTATGAAATGAAGAATTATTAAATTTCAGACTATAATTTCTAGCTTTAACTATCTTTGAGAAATTGTTTTATAATGTCATAGTGAATTTAAGATTTGGGGGGAAAATAAGATTTTAAAATTACATATTAATGGAAGTCAAAATATGTTTCTGTCAAATTAGATGGTGGAAGGCAATAAATTGTTTTTTATGAGGTTTTTGTTGGATTGTAATACTTCACTTTGAAAAACAATAACTTATGGCAAATACTGTTTGAATCCATCAAATAATTTATAAACCTTACATAATTCAAACTACTTAATGTTAGTTTTCTTAAAAAGGCTATTTTCATGTGACTCTCAAACCCATAAAATAATAAATAGTACAGTTTTTGTACCAATCCAGGAACATGAAAAATCTCCATATGAAATAGTTATCAGTATGGGCACCATGTATCTACTCCAACCATTAAATCATTAGTTTTTCTCTCTTCCAACTTTAAAAACAAATAGGCTCTTTCCAAATTAAAGTTACCATAAGCTCTTCTGATTCAAAAAAGTAGAGCCAAAAAAATTGCCGGTGTTAAGTGAAAGGGACTGTCAGAAACAAAAAAATCAGCATGATGTCTAGCAATATTCTGATCAATTGGCAATATTTTCATGAGAGCTCTACATCAAAAAGTTGAGTTTGCTTTCTACAGTAGGGTGCATTAATCAATTTAGCTTTTTTTCCTAAACTCTGAGTTGTTAAGACTTTCTTCATCTAAGTGGTAATAATTGTCTTGAGTCACTGCACTGAAGTTACATGTGGCGATATGACACTAATTCAGGTTATCATTAGACACTTATTGAGAGCTTAGTGGTTTATGAAATGCAGAGTTGCTAATGGCAAGTTAAACTTCATTTATAAATATTAGAGGAGTTATGACTTAAATTACTTAAATTTACAATGAATTTTTTAAAATAAATTCTCATATTTGGTAAATGAGTCCTAAAATTGTTCAATTTAATATCATCTCCCAGTAAGTTTGAGGTGTTTTTAACAAATGCTTTATTATTGTTTTTCAAAATGGAAACTTTGAGATCAATATTCCAGAGTTTATGAGAAATGCCAAAAAAAAAAAAAAAAAAAAAGAGAGAGAGAGAGAGAGAGAGAAGCCTCCAGGAACCATTTTGAACAGATAGAAGTTAATTTTTTTTTTTTGATAAAAAGGTATGTTCCTGGCACTCTTTATGGCACAAATATTAACACATTAATATTTAAATACTCAATAATTTTATTTCAGATTAAACTAGGCTTGTTTGTATAATGCAGCATTAAAATGTAATTTAATTATATGCTCAACAATAGGTTTTCTTTGAAGCCATGTAAAAAATATTGTTTTGGGTATACTTGGCAACATATGCCCCAGACTGGCAATCTGTGTGATAGTAAGTACGTCATTTTCCTTAAAATTAGAGGCCTTCTATACTTTGTTTTGTTTACAGCATTCATTATCTCATGTTCTTATTGAATAAAAAGTATTTTGGAAAAATTTATTGTATAAGATATAAAGTTTTTATTTTAGTTCTTTGAGGAAAGAACTTGAATACTCTCACCTGTTACCTAAGGTATCTATCTGCTCTTTGGTCAAATTAAATGGAGACTCAACTGGTAGGACCTAAAATTAACATAAGGCTTGGTTTTGATTTGGGTTCTGAAAAAAATTATTTGTCAAGTACATCTGTGTTTCCTTCAGCTACCTCAAAATTGGATTGACATTCCTTTTACCTAATTTGAGTTACTGTCAGTCTATGGTAACATATTGGCTACAAACTTGATAAGCTGTATAATATTTAAAACTGGGGTTCATAGAATTAGGAATTGAGGAAAGAAAAAAGAAAAAGAAAAAGGAATTGAGGAAAAAGTGCTACGTAAGCTGGCCTTGGATTCACAAGTGGAGATATGTGGTGTGGTGAGATTAGCTGGCAAGAGGAAGTTTCTGATCTCCATAGGTTATGAGGATGTCAGTAGTGATCTATGATGTACTCTTTAGGAGAATGGAATTCATCTTTGAATTTCTACTGTAGTAAACACAATATATGATAGTAAATGTTTATGATAGTAAATGTTTGCCTCAGTTTCTATATGTGTTCCAGACGGATAATATTTATAATTTTCCCCATTCTTTGGAGAACAGTGATTGTTGGGATTAGTAAATAACTAAGCCCACTTTGGAATTAAACTGCTATATAAATTTTTATATAAATTGGACTGTTCTATAGCAACTTGGGTATTAATTCCTCAGCTGGGAGTATATGCCCTTGATCAGGAATGCTAGAATGAATTGAATGAAAATGGTGGTCTAATACATTCAGAATATAGATGGTTTATCCCTAGAGCAGCAGATTTCAAACTATAATGCACATCAGAATTAACTTGGGTGCTTGTTAAAAATACTGTTTCCCCGGGTTCAGCCTTAGGTTCTGACCCATTAAGTCAGAAGTGGTACCTAAAAACTTGTATTGTTTTTAATTATTTATAATTATAGGAAGATGCACATAACATAAATTTATCATGTTAGTCATTTTTAGGTTTACAGTTCAGTACTGCTATTCACAAGGTATATTCACTTGTGCAACCAATCTCCAGAACTCCTTGCAGCTTGCAAAACTGAAACTCTATACACAATTAAAAACTCCCCATTTCCCCCACCTGCCAGGCCCTGGCAACCACCATTCTACTTTCTCTTCCTGTGGGTTTGACTAATCTAGGTGTCTCATATAAATGGAATCATATGGTATTTGTTTTTTGTGACTGGCTTATTTCACTTAGCACAATGCCCTCAGGTTTCCATCCTCATTGTACCACATTTTGTTTATCCATTCATTTACCAACAGCCACTAGCATTGCCTGCACATTTTGGCTATTATAGATGTGGCTGCTATAAAAATGGGCATACAAATATCTTTCCAAGGACCACTTCCAATTCTCTTGAATATATTTCCAGAAGTGGAGTTGCTAGATCATATAATTCTACTATAATTTTTTGAGGAACTGCCATACTGTGTAACACAGATGCTGCACCATTTCCTATTCCAACCAGTGAGGGGCTTGTATTATTTTTTAATTGTGTTTTTAATGACAAAGTTATACATATACTTAATTTTAAAAGTCAATTTTGTAAAACTGAGGAGATGGCAACTATCGTTCTAAAGAACCATCTCCTGGTGCATGAGATTTGAGCTGCTTCTGTGTCAGGAAGGGAGGAAGTGGGAGGAAGTCGGAGTCAAAAGATGACTCATGTCTGTAGACATCGAAGAAGGTTGAGTAACTTCTCTGTCCTTGGTCAGTTGGTCTTTGCGTACAGGAATCTGGTCATGTTGTTCCTGTAAATCTTAAACATAGCACAGTCATTTCTGTACATGCTTCCTTATCTCCACAGGTGAGGCAGATTTTGGGTAAAAAAGCACTTTTTGCAAATCTTAGCTATAACATGCATACATGTAGGGCTAAGCAGGAGTTTCTAAGGTATAGGTCACAGCAGCTAGGGAAATAGAAGCAACATGGAGTCAGACACGCTAAGTTTTTCCCTAATACACATAATAGCATATTAATCTTGCTTTCAGGAAACTTGTTTCAACTTCATTTAACCCTTTCTCCCCAAATTTATTTGTCAATCAAAAGAAAATACTTTGTAAACATTTTGCAGGACACACTTCAAAAAATGTCAGAATAGGTGAATATAGGCTGAGGACTTTGAAGAGGTTTCATGGTCATAAAGTAGTGCCTCTACACCATTTTTTTAAAAAGAGGAAGCAATTTAATCCAACCTATTTGAGAATGAAATAAAAACTAGACAATAATGAAAGTACAACATAAAATCTATAGGGTGCAGCTACAGTGGAAGTTAGACATGTAAGGTCTGCAATGCTTTTAATATATATGTACGTGTGTGTGTGTGTGTGTGTGTGTGTGTGTGTATAAGCTAGAAAAAACCTAATAAGCCCCCCAAAGATTTAAGAATTGAGGAAAATATCAATCAACACTCGTGACTGAATTACATGCCTACATTAATCATAACCATAGGTTGGCTATGGATGTAAAGGTTAGACAAAAATTAACTAAAGAATTATGTGAAAATCAGTTGGCTATATAGAATTACAGAAAAGTATTGTATATTTTATTATTCATAATTTTTCTATACACTGTTTAATCAGTAAAAGTCATAATAAATGTATACACACACTTTTTTTTTTTCAGAGAGGCTTTTACTACCACTGCACTGAATATCTGGCAAACACAAAATATTACTTTTCTAAAATCTGAAAACCTTTTAATTCCAAAATATATACCCTATGGGTTTTAGATAAGGGATTATGAAGCCATTCATTTTAGCACAACAGGGTTTTCTAATAGAACAGAAAATATGTGCAAGAAAATAGCATTTCTACTGGGTCAAGTGATGTAATTAAATGGTTTATGATCCTGGTTTGACAAAATTGAGGATTATTAATCCTTATTTTGAATTTTACAAGGCTCAAGTCAAGTAACAGTTTTCAAAAAATAATTTTACTCACCCTCAATAGTAGTTTTTTCTTTCTAACCTCCAAGCAGATTATTTCTCCAATCTGTTTGAGATTTTAAATATAATTGGTTGACATAATATTTAAAAAACTGCCAAATCAATATGAGTCGTTACCAGAAAATACATCATTTCTTGTAAATTCCACATCTGTGTAATTTTTTCTTTAGTAAAGCAATGTAACTTAATCCTAAAAGATCCTAATAGCTTATTTTTTCACAGTATTCTGTATATTTTCCAGAAGAACAGTCATCCGGTCATGGGGTACCCCCTTTTTTTTCAATGTTGTAGCCTACTATGAAGAAATACAGATCATCTTTCTCTTGAGAAAAGTTGAATAGAACAATATTTTACTGGCAACAGAAAGAAGGAAAATATTAGTTTAAATCAGGTCAAGAGCATAAAATTTCTACTGGTCAAAAGTAGTACCAAAATGAAATAAAATTTTAGGACAAAAATAATCAAAACTAAAATATCCTTTGAAATATGCAGACCATTCTTGTCAAAGAGGAGAAAATACATGTGGGGATTTTATAATTTTGAAAGTGATTACACATGTGTTATTTGATTTGATTTTCCCAAAACCTCAAATAGGTTGATGTGGTCCAGAATGAAAGGTCCAGAAATTATGATTTGTCCACATACACACAGTTGATCAGATTTTGAGATATCTTCTACTCCACTTTCAGGAGAACAATGTATAGACTAGAATGCAAATTTACTGATTTATAATGATAGATATATTTTTCTAGGAACTATAGACTTAATCTTCTCCATCGGGGACTCTCCATTCCTTATATGAAAGTAGAAAATGGGCAATCAGTATTATACTTGATAAGCATGAGGGCAAGTCAAAGAAAGGACAGTTTTAAGGGATATTTCACTCACAATTTTCTGTGCTTATCCCATAATAAAGACTGTCTCTTTAGTGAGCATATTATTCTTATCTGTTTGACTCAAGGTCATTCTTCTCTGGGCAATGCTGCTGTCTGGACACACTGCTAAATTTTGATCTTTGGGTGTCAGTTCATTGTATTTCAAGATCACACATTTGGGTGAATATGTTCCTCTTTTGGGCTTGTTACAAAACAAAAAGTCATAGTCTCAGCACTTGGGAAACTTATGGAGAACTTTGATAAGTCATTTAAGTTATTGCAAGATCAGGACCAGATAGAAACACGGTGTTTACTGAGAAAGCTAATTAGATCTTTGTTTTCCCTTCAGACTGATGTTCTTCAACTATCTGACCCACTTTTCTTTTGGAGAGAGACCACAGTTTCGTACAGACCCCTATGCTGCAAGCATGGTGCAGGGAAGGATGGAGGGGGACCTCTGCAGAGGATACCCTGTCCTATATTGTTCCAAACAGTTTAGCTCTGACTCCTAACTGGAAATTCCTAACCAGCAAAACAAAAACATGGGAACTAACCAAATGTACCTTCTTTGGAAGGAAAGCAGTTTAGAAAACATTTATTGCTATTCAAGCATATTCTTGGGTCTTCTCAGACTTCTGATCCTTAGAAGCATATCAAAGTAGTTCTTTTAACTACATAGAGTATTGATAAACACAATGTTCTCTCTGCAATGTTCCTACTGAAGACTTAGTCTTCCTTAAGATTGGCGCCCTGGATGAGTACCTGGCTGACCCTTCCCTCATCCACTTCAGGCGATGATCACGTTCTAGACCTAAGGCTATTGGAAGAGAGCCAAGAAGAGAGACAGACATCCAAGTGAGGGATTCAAGAAGGTGTTCTGGAGGAGATGATCATATGAGTCAAACTTTAAGAGTCAAGTGACAGTTACATAGGTAAATTGGTGGATGGAGGGAAAACAAAATGGCATGGAGTACACCATATGTATAGTTGAGTTTGCCTGGAACAAAATGTGTGAACGTGGGGTTATAAAGATGAACCTAGAGGGACACCTGGGAGGCTCGGTGGTTGAGTGTCTGCCTTCTGCTTAGGTGGTGATCCTGGAGTCCTGGGATCAAGTCCTGAATTGGGCTCCCCTCAGGGAGCCTGCTTCCCCCTCCGTCTATGTCTCTGCCTCTCTCTGTGTGTCTCTCATGAATAAATAAATAAAATCTTTAAGAAGAAAGAAAGAAAAAGAAAGAAAGAAAGAAAGAAAGCAAGAAAGAAAGGAAGAAAGAAAGAAAAGAGAAAGCTAGAAAATCAGAATCTATGAATTTACATTTTCTGAAAGCTAGGAGGTGTTACTGAGGGATTTTAAGTAGAATACCATAATCAACATTTTGTTTTAGAAAGATTATGCTGGCAGTGCTGGAGACAGGGGACAGGAGGGGTGGAGGGAATGACCTCGGGCCTGAGACCAATTAGGAGTCCAAAGCATGGACTAAAGAAGTGTTAGGAGTGAGCAGTTTCAAGAAAACCTGGGAAGTCGCTTTATAGGATTTGGTGACAGAGTCAATGAGAAGGGCCTGGAACGAGATTCTGATTTATAAATTAGATGGATGGTTTTATCATTCACAAAGATCATGAATATAGAAGAATGTGCAGATTTGGTGACGAATTGGGGGGGGGCATTGATTGTTTTGCACACCCAACTCACTGAACACTTAATTTGCACTTTTATTTTCCACCACATCTTAAAATAGTCTCCAATCTCTCTTTAAAGAAGAAAAAGGAAAATACCTCAATCACTAATGAAAGCCTGTGGGGATTTTCGAAGTTTTACCTCCAAATAAATGCATTTCTACTTTTTCCCTAACTTCCAAGTCTTTCTTGCTCTTTTTTCCTCCTTATCTTGTTTACTAAAATGACTTCATAAATCCTAGCCATCTATTTGCCAACATTTTTATGCTGTAACTCAGGGTTCTACTTTGTATCATTCTTCCCTGAGCCACCACCATACTTGGTCTTTTTAGCTTTAGTATTTATATGCTTTATAATAATTTCTAGAGTTAATTTGTTAAAATCCTAGATTTCTTCCTGCTAAATATTTATCAATTTGACAACTTATTTTTTTTTATTTTTAAAAATATTTTATTTATTCATGAGCGACAAAGAGAGAGAGGCAGAGACACAGGTAGAGGGAGAAGCAGGCTCAATGCAGGGAGCCTGATGTGGGACTTGATTCCAGGACTCCGGGATCACACCCTGGGCTGAAGGCAGCTGCTCAACCGCTGAGCCCCCCAGGTGTCCCACATTTTGACAATTTAATTACAACTCCCTTTAGTAGTCTAAATCCTTTGGTACCTGCCAAGGGTAACAGTATATTATTGTTTAAAGGATAAATTCTTAGTTAAGTGACTTCTTAGTATATGTCATTCTGATAAGTGACAATTCTGATAACTCAATTACTGTATTTGAAGCTTGTTGGGCAGCCTTCTCTGTATAATGGAACATTTTAACTTGAAGTCATTTTCCAAGGTACAGAATATTATAGGATATTTCAGATTCTCTCCGGGTGTCATTTTGTTCAATATCTACTCATTTATTATTATTATTTTTAAAATATATATGGGGTAAAGTATCACAGGAGATGATAGTTTCCCTTTAAAAGGAGCTATTGTTTTACTCTTTTGGTTATCAGGAAACATGACAAAAGTTTGATAGCTGTCTGAAAGATTCCCATGAAATTTATGCTTTAAATAGACAGGGAACAGGTTATGTCCCCATTTCCCCATCTACATTATCGTGCTGACTGCACCGAATGTCATGATCTCCAAGTGACAATAATATGTGAATTAAGCATTAGACATTTAACTCTTAGGGAACTTGGGTTTACAGCTTAAAAGATACTCTTATGACAGTGACAGTAAGCACCTATCTCATCTATACAGGTCCCTGTTTCTTAATCTATAGAACCTATTCTATAGGTTCTATATTTACCTATTTACCTATTAGGGGTACCTAATAAAATCATGCATGTGAGTAGATTTTTGAAAGACTACAGACATTATTATGGGTGCTGTTACTATTACTGTCTTAAATTTTGAAAGAACTTAGAAAAAGAGCAATGTCTTTATTTTTTTTATTTTTATTTTTTGAGCAGTGTCTTTAGTAGCAGCTTCCTATTTGGAATGATTTTAACGTATTCATGAAGAATCCTTGTACTACTATATTAGGCAGGTTTCTTAAAGGAATGACAATTATTGACACTGCGATAGAATGGATAAATATGATTTCAAATGCACACTTTTGTTTCAAATTGTGTTTTTTAAAAAATATTTTATCCATTTATTCATGAGAGACACACACACACACACACAGAGAGAGAGAGAGAAAGAGAGAGAGAGGCAGAGACACAGGCAGAGGGAGAAGCAGGCTCCATGCAGGGAGCCCGATGTGGGACTCGATCCTCGGACTCCAGGATCACACCCTGGGCCAAAGGCAGGCACTAAACCACTGAACCACCCAGGGATCCCCCAAATTGTTTTTTTAAAAATAGCTTTTGAGTAGTAGCTATTTCTCACATGTCAACTCTATGGAATGATGGACCTACATTACTTGCTTAGGACTTGGAATGAGAAAGATTCAATAGTTGTCAAAGGTAGTATGACTTATTTAAATAGGGATGTATATACTGAGAGTCACTGAGATCACTTTGGCAATTTGTTTGCATAGCAGATGTCTCTACAATGAATTCAAAATTTTCTCTGCCATGAATTTTGATAGTCACTTTAGCAGAACATTGCTTTAAATGATTTATTCTGTTACTGTGAATTTTCAAATATACCTTGGTGAAATGAATTTAATGCTATATTACAATTCTAAGTGCCAGAATCATAAAGCTTAAAAAATGTGATGCTTTCCTGGAAAGAAAATTCATCAAGCTTTGCCTGAATACCTAAATTTGGTCTTTTTAATAAAAACAGTTTTGCTCTTGCATGCTCACTCAAAATGGTCACCATATTATGTTCTGGACATTTTCTTACTCTCTACCTGTACGCAGTATTTATGTTGGTGTAATGATTTCTAACTGAATGGTAATGTTTCCATTACCTATGCATGACAAACTACTACAATACTCAGTAGCTTACAAGAACGATCATTTATGCTGACTCCGTGGATTAGGAACTCAGGCAGCACTCAGTGGAAATGGCTCATCCTTTTTCCACGTGGTATTAGCTGGAACAATGTCACTAGACTTGAAGGATCCCAAAAAACTTCACTCCCAAGTCTGGGCCTTGGTGTTGGCTGTTGGCAATGGTGCCTTCATTCTCCTCTGTGTATCCTCTCTCTTCCCACAATCTCCCATCCTTCTGGGGCTCACTCCTCATGTGACTTCTCTTCCCAGTAGGATAGCCTTTACATAGTTGCTGTGCTCCAAAAGCAGAAGCAGAAACTAGCAGGCTACATAAGACATGGGCTAGATAATCCCAGAATCCCACATTCAGGAGAAATACACTCCACTTCTAATCAGGAAGAGTCGAAAAGTGACATGGCAAAGGGATGTGGACTCAGGCATAGTTCATTGAGGACCATTTTAAACAATTTACCATGGTTATATTTAAATGTTCCTCTTAAAATTAAATTGAAGTTCCTCTTTTTAAGAGGAACTCACTTAAATCCACAAGACAGAGCTTCTTGGTCATGATTTGGGAATCTTAACACACAGATAAAATAATGTTGAAAATAATAATAATATTTGAAGCTAAGGGTAGTTTAAACATTTAGTCTTTCTTCCTTAGACAAAGCTGTGATATTGTCTTCCTTGATTTGGTGAGAATTTGTGTTCATAAATTCAGAAAATATGCCATGCATGCCTTTTTAAAAGCTTGCTTTCCAAATTTGACAAGATTGGGGGTATTTTCCTGTGTCGATAAGTATATTAATAGAATTTTAAATGACTAGATAGAAATTTCTATAGCACCTGGGTGGCTCAGTCAGTTAAGCATCCAAATCTTAATTTTGGCTTAGGACATGGTCTCAGGGTCCTGAGATCAAGCCCCACATTGGGCTCCACACTCAGGAGAGAGTCATCTTAAGATTCTCTCTCTCCCTCTCCCTATGTCACATGCTGACACATGCACACTCTCTCAAATAAAGAAATCCTTAAAAAATGAAATTTATACAGATGCACAATAATATATTTAATCTCTTTTCTGCTGATATTTATTTATTTATTTATTTATTTATTTATTTATTTATATTTTTTGGTGTTTTAAGCAACACTGGGATGAGCATTTTAGGTACTTTTTGATCATTTATTTATACCAAATTCCTAGAAGTGTAAATTGAGATGAAGGGTATAAACATTGAAAAATTTGATGCTGTTCTTCAGTAAGAAGTTATTCCACTGTCTTATGATTTCCAGGGTTTTGATGAGAAACTGCAGCAATCTGGATCATTGATTCTCCCAATGTAATCTATCTTTTTCCTCCAGCTGTTTCCAGGGCTTTTCTCTGTATCTTTTATTTCTAGCAGATTATGGTGTATCTAGTCACCACTTTCTTTGAATTTATTCCATTTAGAGTTGAACTTCTTGAGTCTGTAAACTTTTGCTTTTCACCAAATAAGGGTAGTGTTGGCCATTATTTCTTCAAATATTTTCTTCTGTCCTGATCTCCCTCTTTGTCTAGGACTCCAGACATTTTCATGATGTCAGGCAGGTTCCTGAAGCTCTGTTACTGTTTTTTTTTCTTTCCTGTTCGTTTCCTCAATGTTTTTTCTCTCTGTTCTTTACATTTGATCATTTTGATCGGTCATCAAGTTTACTGGCATTTCCCTCTGCACCTCCATTATTTTTATGAGCTCATCCAGTGATTTTCTTAGATTAGTTATTGTATTCTAAGTGTTCCATTTGGTTCTTTTCACTGTTTTCATCTATCTTCTGATATTTCCCATTTTTTGAGGGAAGTTATAAGATAACTGTCCTATACTATTAAAAATTCCAAGATCATGAAAGATATAAAAGACTATACAACTGTCCCAGATTAAAGAACACAAAACGGTTGTGACAACAAAATGCAACCTGTGATCCTGGATTGGATCCTAGAGCAGATATTATTTTTTCTTTTGAGAAAAAGAACATTAGTGAGTTGATTGACAAAATGTCTGTAGATTAGATAAGAGCATTATATTAATGTTAATTTTCTGAGTTTAATAATTGCATTGTGGTAATATAAGAAAAAAGCATTGTTAATAGAAAATTCACATTGAAGGGGCACCTGGGTGTCTTAGTGGTTGAGTGTCTGCCTTTGGCTCAGGTCATAATTCCTGGGTCCTGGGATCAAGTCCCATATCGGGCTCCCTGTAGGGAGCATGCTTCTCCCTCTTCCTCCCTCTTCCTGTGTCTCTGCCTCTCTTTCTGTGTCTCTCATGAATAAATACATAAAATCTTAAAAAAAAAAAAAAAAAAAGAAAATTCACACAAGTTTTCAGAAGTAAAGAGGCATCACAGCTGCGTTTTTCTCTGAAATGCTATGGAAAAAAGAAAGAAGAGGATCCCTGGGTGGCGCAGCGGTTTGGCGCCTGCCTTTGGCCCAGGGTGTGATCCTGGAGACCTGGGATCGAATCCCACATCGGGCTCCCGGTGTATGGAGCCTGCTTCTCTCTCTGCCTGTGTCTCTGCCTCTCTCTCTCTCTCTCTCTCTCTGTGACTATCATAAATAAATAAATAAATAATTTAAAAAAAAAGAAAAAAGAAAGAAGAAAAGCATGTTAAAATGGTTAAGATGTGGAGAATCTGAATACAAAACATATAGGAATTCCTGTACTCTGAAAATGTTGTTATTCTGAAATTAGTTCAGAATACAAAGTACAAAAAACTTCAAGGTCATGAAAATTAAGGAATGATCTATAAAACCTGTTCAAGACTGAAGAGTACAAAAGAGATAAAAATGCAATGCATGATCTGGACTTAATGGTAGATCTATAAATGACATTATTAGGACAATCAGCAAAATCTGAGAGAAATGTTTGGATGACACCATGGTGGCATATCAGTATTAAGGTCCTGATTTTGAGAGTTGTGCAATTGTTATACATGAGACGGTCATTGTTTTTCAGAAATACATACTGAAATATTAAGGAGTAATAGGCCACCGATACAAAATCTGGAAATTTGAGAAGGGAAAAATAATCACTCATAATCCTACCACTGTATTTATTTACTTATTTACTTGCTTACTTATGATTTTATTTATTCATGAGAGTGAGAGAAAGAGAGCATGAGCATGTGGCAGGGGCAGTGGGAAGGGCCAGAGAGAGAGGGAGAATCAGAATCCACAGGGAGCCCAACTTGAGACTGTATCTCAGGACCCTAGGATCATGACCTGAGCCAAAGGCAGATGCTTAAAAGTGAATGAGCTACTCAAGCGCCCCCCACTCTGATAATTATTACTACCTTTATTTTTCTGTATATTTTAAAATAGTTTATATGTTACATATAATAACCCTTTTTTACTCAATTTTTTATCTCGTTTTGATTGTCCTTTTTGATATAAAAAAAGAAACAGCACTTCTTTTTAGTTAATTTTAATTATAAAACCTTTTGCTCCAGAATTTCTTAAAACCACTGAAATGAGATAATAATGAATGTAGTAGAATTAGTTTAAAATCTCATTAGCTATATTAAAGGCTATTTATGCTCTAATTTTGACATTTTTAAAATTTGTTCAATTTATAATTTTTTAATCTTTTTTTAAAAAAATATTCCATGTATCTATTTGAAAGAGAGAGGGAGAGCACAAGTGGGGAGAAGAGGGAAAAGCAGGATCTCCATGAGCAGGGAGCCCAACATGGGGCTTGATCCCAGGACCCTGGGATCATGACCTGAGCTGAAGGCAGATGCTTAACTGGGCACCCCTCAACTTCTAATTAAATATCAGTCATTATTCATACCTTTTCCCATCATTGTTCCTCTGTATGAAACATCTTTTTCCCTGTACACAATATCTTTTTCCATTGGCTGCTTTCAAGAATCTTTATCTAGTTGGTTTTTTAAGGTGATCAATCCTTTACTTCCATTGTGTCCAATCTGCTGTTAACCACGTCTAATACATTTTTAATTTCAGATGTCGTATCTTTTTGGTCCTAGAATTTCCATTTGATCCTTTTTGATACTTCCCATATTTCTCCTAAAAATTCTCATCTCTTTATGCATTATAGTTATATTTTCCAATAAATGTTAAGACGTTTATTAGAGTCATTTTAAAGTCTTTGTTAACTTCAACATCTGGATCATCTGTGGGGCTGTTTGTATTAACTGATACTTCTCTTAAATCTAGGTCACATTTTCCTGTTTTTCTCATGTCTAGTACTTTTTTATTATATACCAGACATGATGGAGAGATCAATATAAAGATCCTGAATTCTACGATCTCTGCCTTTAAGAATGTCAAGTTTTGTTGTAGCAGGCAGGTAAATTGCTTCCAGTAATTTTTAAAAAGATTTTATTTATTTATTTATTTATTTATTTGTTTGTTTGTTTGTTTACAAGAGACAAAGAGACAGAGGCAGAGACATAGACAGAGGGAGGAGAAGCAGGCTTCCTGCAGGGAGCCCGATGTGGGACTCAATCCTGAGACTCCCGGATCACACCCTGAGCAGAGGGCAGATGCTCAACTGCTGAGCCACCCAGGCGTCCCACTTGACAGTCATTTTGAACTTGTAGAAGTTTGGTTTTAGATGTCACTAGTGTAAGTCTATTTTAGTATTTCTCTGAGTTCCCAGGCAAATCCTTTATATCTGGGATTTGAACTTCAATTTGAAAGTGTGGCCCTTCTGGGTTTTCAATGAAAATTTTTAAGTGTTTATCAAACTCCTCTAAGTTTTATGGTCTTTAATTCCCTTTGTCTTCTCTGCAGTAGACAGCTGTTAAAAATCTCTGCCCTTTGCAGCGTCCAGCTCCTGTTTTTCCAGAGGCATCCTTTAAGTCATGTCTTACATGTGCCCCATTCCAGATAAACCAAGTACTTAAAAGTAGCTTATGCTCAGATTTGAGTGCTTATCTCTACCACAGGTTCCCCTTTGCCCAGGAATTTGCCTCCTCAATTTCCAACCACTCTAGTAGCTCCTAATTCCATCTCTGACCTCTAAGGCTAATAAAATGGCTACTTCTTGATTGAACTGTGTCCATTCATGCCTTGCAGTCTGAAGAATACTC
The DNA here is from genome assembly GCF_018345385.1 of Vulpes lagopus. NCBI lineage: Eukaryota > Metazoa > Chordata > Mammalia > Carnivora > Canidae > Vulpes > Vulpes lagopus. Next base: position 65,908,530 of record NC_054831.1, read on the forward strand.
TCAAGGAAAAGTTGAATAAATATGGATTATATACAGTATAGTTTCCTTATTTCAAGTATTTAATCCCTTCGAGTTTCTGCCTCCGTTTATTCACCCTCCATTGTCTTTAAATGTCTGTTTTATTTGTATGTTGTATAGCTTGATAATTCATATTCTTATGTGAGTGGGTCTGATAGCCATTTGGCCATATCAGTAGATGGTGGAATGAGCAGGATGAGTCTAGGACCTGTTGGTCTCCTGCAGTGTATTTTTACTACATGATCTATCCTGCCCTGGAGCTTTTCTTTCTTTTCTTTTCTTTCCTTTTTTTTTTTTTTTTTTAACTTGATTTACTTTTTAGTAATCTCTAAAACACCCAACATGGGACTTGAAACCATGACTCCAAGATCAAGAGTCCCACCCTGTTCCCCCTCCAACTGAGGCAGCCAGGGGCTCCTGAAGCTTTGCTTTTGAGGGCCAGATTTCTATTCTTTACTACTTCATTGGAAAATAAGATGAGAATATGGTATTAGCATAATGATGTTTAGAAGTTGTAGTAATGAGGAAAATAATACATGTCTCGCTCAGTAATCAAACAGCTCAAAATATTTCTAAAATATAATATATGAGCATACAAATTGTAAACATATCACTAATAGGACTCTTATCAATGAACACGATTTTATAAATTAAACCTTATTTCCAGAAATTATTTAAATCAGTCTTTGGTTTGATTTAGCATTGATTAAAGCCTCAGTCATTTTCTCAGTCTTTTTTTTTTTTTTTTTTTTTTGTGAACAACAAAAGGGTTGGAAGAAAAAACTATAAGAGGATGTAGAGTAGTGCTTAACAAATGCTATGGAAGGAGTTTTAATTAATTATTACAATTCAATCTATTTCCTCTTCTTCACCAGGAAATGGAGTATCTCCTAGGCAAACAATTAAAATGATACTATAAGCTATGTCTTTGCAAAGCCAAAATGGTCTACAGAAATTTGAAGTCCATCTATCAAGTCTAGAATTAATCTCTCTGATTAAAAAATGAAAAAGAAGAATTAATGGTCAGTACTATCTATGAGGTTTTGATGAGAGCATTATGTTAATCATTAGAACTATCACCTTCATTTTCTTATGTGGGTGGCAAGCTCTAACTCTATAATTTTTTAAAAGAGTTACTTACTTTAGAGAGAGAGGACGCGAGCAAGCGCAAGTGGAAGATGCAGAGGGAGAGGGAGAGAGAATCTCAAGCTGACTCCACATGGAATATCGAGCCTGAGATAGGGCTTGAACTCACAACCCTGAAATCATAACTTGAGCCAAAACCAAGAGTCAGATGCTTAACCACCTGTGCCACTCAGGTGCCCCTCTAGTTCCATAATTTAAATGTTCTTTTTTTTTCTGTATCTTGTAATCTCTATAATATAGCATAGGTGAAAAAGTTCCCCATTGCTTTATAGAGACCATTCTGGGGTTAGGTCACCCCTAGGCAGCTCCTGGTGCAACACCAGCTTCAAGATGCTGGGAAAGTTATTATACCTTCTAAAATGTATGGATAAAAATACCTGCCTTACTGGGCTGTGAGAATGAAACAAGATAGTTCATCTAAAGCACTACAATCCTTTACTTTCATCAGACTTCTGTAGGATTAGCGTAATTTGTTCCATAAAATACTGAAATCTCACTATAACTTTTCTTAAACAGATGACTTTTTACCAAGCTCTGTTCCGTTGTAATCTAGCCAAAATATTTATTTACTGGAGTGCGCATAGGTCTTTGTTGAGTAATTACTGTACTTAAAAATAAGTTCTATATGTTAGTTTCAATCTTTTAGAAATAAACAATGCTTAAGTAGAGCTATTTTATTTAGATGGAAAAACTGAAAATTTGTCATTTGCAAGCTAATTTGAGATTTGGGCCAAACTAGTAGGCCTTCACTTTGCTTTTCACCAAATAAAATTAGTTTTTGGCAACAAGATTCGAGGTAATTGACTATGAAGCTGCTGGTGCTTTAAGTATTGTCTAACCAAATTTTTATAGTTTAGAGAACAGAAAAAAATAATCTTCCCTCTTACGAATTTAATTCAATGTAAACACTAAACTTTTAAGGTTTGTTCAGGGATGCTAATTACTTTCTTCTTCAATATTTCCCGGATGAAGCTTTCTTGGATGTCAGCAAGCAGGATTAAACCTCAGGAGCATGTGAGGCCACTGGGAAATGCGTCATTGTCTTTCTGTCTTTCTGGGTCACTCAGTATTTGATTATCCAGACTAATTGTAGGAAGGGAAAGCATGAATAATTAAATTGCACAGACAAGCTCTTGTACCTTATTTTGGCTGAAGACTCTTATTCTTAAACTATTTTCCAGAAGAGCTAACAAGTAAAGTAAAATGGTTTGTTTCTTGTCTTTGCTCTATTTCCTTCATCCTTTCAGAGAAGTACTGACAAATGACAAAATGTCTCCCTCCTAAGGACCCTATTTCCTCTGCCAGAAAGAAGCAGTATCAACAATGAGGAAATAAGCAGAGATCTAGGTAATAATTCCCTGAAAAGGTAGACTTGCCTATTCTAGAACTTTCTGGTTATAAAAAGAAAGAAAGAACTGGAACTGAATTTGGCTCCTGGCTTTTCCTTTTCTTGATCATTTTCCAATGAACTTAAAAAGCTATTTTCCTCTTCCCATTACAGGCTTTTCTGGCACCTCAGAAGTAACAATGGAAATAAACATTTAACAGATGGTCCCAGCAGTCTCATATACACATGCATACACACACATACACACACACACAGTACAAAACGGAAGCATACATAATGGAGTCGATTAGATCTTATTATAATTTATGTTATTTCCCACAGAATAATTTCTAGTCACAATTTGTTTGTTTCTGCCTTTTATCTCTGTGGTCCCTTACATACAGTTTCTGGACTGTTCTTCAAGGTCAGACCCTGTACCTGTTTTCACCACCTCTGCACCACAGAGAACAGTGCTGTTCTCATATCCTCACAGTCTCATACTGTTAGCATACATGGTTTGCCACAGCTCCCCTGCAGAAGTTCTTTGGGAAAAATGAGGTAGGTTTCCCACATCTGCATGTGGTTCTCTCGTGAAACCAGAGGTCACAGGGCTAGAGGTCAGCTGAGGAATATCAGCATGAAGAGGAAGAAAGGAAAGAGTTAAGGGGATATCCTAAGGGCCTTTCATTGATAAGTGGAGAATGAGAAAAACCTAGGGTGTGCACGTTAGCCTCAAAGAGGTATATTAATTGACCATAACTGGGAGTCTAACTTTTCCTCTTGGCCTGGAGATGACATATGGGTTCAAAGCCAGAGTGTTCCCAAATGTAAACAGGCCACATAGTCTTATTATAAAAAGCAAGGCCAAGTTCTGAATCCAAGCATTCCAAGGCATGAGATGACAAGCAACAGGTCACCAGGATAAGCTCTGTAGGAGGAAGAATAATCAAGCAGAAGGAAAACCAAGCCCAGGCCCCAGTCAGGGGATTCACAGCAAGCTGGAGATGCTGATAAGTAGAGTCCTGCACAGACAATGGCCCAGATCAGCAGCAAACTCAAATCCAGGAGTGAAGGTCTGAGACAGCTGCTCTGCTATGCTCTGCCCTGTGTTTATAATTCATCAAGGGGTGTGAGCAGGCCAGGCTTGTGTGACATGCTGGGGACCTGGGAGAGGCAAGGGATTCTCACAAAGCCATTCTCAGGCATTGCACTGCCTGTGGTCTTGCTCACCCCTGTGACTTGGGTAAGGGTAAAACTTCAAGGTTTTATCCTAAAGGCAGATACATATTGACTTGCAAATTCCTAGTGTTCTATGAGTGAGGAAGGAAGTGGAAATGGGTGTAGGGAGGGAGGAGGAGAGAGAAGGCGTCCAGTGCTTTCTGAGACGCTGTATCTAGAGAAAGGGAGTCAAGAAGGCCAGCTTCCCCAGCTGATGGATGTGTTAGCTGTGGTGATCAGTTTGCAGTATGTACATAAATCAAGTTGTTATGTTGTACGCTTAAAACTTATACAATGTTAAGTGTCAATTATATCTCAGTAAAGTTGGAAAAAAAAAAAAAGAGAAGTCCAGTTTTGGAGTCACAATACCTACATGGAAATTCTATCTCTGCCATTTGCTAGCTGAGTAACCAGGGCAAGTTGTTGAACATCTTTATGTCCCACCTATAAAGTGAGGATACTAAAGTCTCCTTCTTCATAAGGTTATTGGAAGGATTAATTATAAATTGCTTAGAAGAGTTCCTTGTACAAAGTAGGGGTCTCTCTCTCTCTTTAAAAAAAAATATATATATATATTAAAGATTTTATTTATTCATGAGAGACACACAGAGAGAGACAGAGACATAGGCAGAGGAAGAAGTAGGCTCTCCGTGAATAGCCTGATATGGGACTTGATCCCAGGGTCCTCAGATCACGACCTGAGCCAAAGGCAGACGCTCAACCACTAAGCCACCCAGATGCCCTGGTCTCAATATATTTTAGCTGTTGTGTTGTTCTTAAATATATTCTCAGCAGATAGTTGTTGATTATCTATAATTGATCATCTAGGCACCTTGCCAGGTATTAGGAAAACTGTGCTAAACAAAATACACATAATTCTCATGATCTTAGGAAGTAATAAGTGAACAGAATTTGGAAATCTAGGTATGGGTCTGTAAATAAAACATTATGGAAAGTAAAAAAAGTTTGATTTGAGTGGCATGAGATGTCAATAGATAGTTTTTCCACTAATTAAACTGTGGAAATAGCAAAGAGTATGAGTATCTTGGAGAGACCAGTCAGGGAATCTGTGTCATCATGAGAACCATGTTACAGTAATGACAAGGAGCAGGTGGTGATCAGAGTGTGCAGAGTGCACAGTAAAACCAGGGCTACATACTTGGGGTTTGTAGAAAATTTCTTGAAATGAGGTAAATGTGTCAAAACGAGCAAAGGAATTTGGTATATGAAACCAACCCTGTCTCTGAGAACTGGACTAAGCATTACAGATCTGCTTGACTGGAGAGCTATCACGATGGTGAGGATTTGCTGAGCCAAGATCCAAGAGAGAAGGAGCCCCCATAGAACCAAAATCACTTGTGCCATAGTTCTCCTTCCTGGCTTCACTGACTGTGGAAAACAGAGCTGAGAGGCTAGAAAAACTGAGCAAAGCTTTTGTTGGATTCATGGGGTGGAGAAAATAAAAATGGGAAAAAACAAATGCATGGGGTAAAGTTTAGGGCCGCAAGGGGAGAATCTCTGGTAAATACCCCCAACTTTTTAAAAAATATTGTACTTATTTATTCATAAGAGAGACCGAGAGCGAGAGCTAGAACAAGAGCAAGAGAGCATGAGAGAGAGAGAGAGAGAGAGAGAGAGACATAGGCAGAGGGAGAAGCAGGCTCCATGCGGTGAGCCCAAAGGGGGACTCGATCCCAGGACTCCAGAATCACGACCTGAGCCTAAGTCAGATGCTCATCCACTGAGCAACCCAGGCATCCCATAAATAGCTCCAATTTTCACTGGGACTCTCAAAGTAGATTTAGCTATTCACAGCCTTAGTTCCTCTATAGAAATTTCAGTCAGTCTGTTGAATTCCTTAAAAAAAAGTTCCATCAGAATTTGAATTCCATCTTTCCCATTCTTTGTGGATGAATAAATATTTTTATAATAAGAAGTTGCCCTTCCTTAGAACATGGAATGTGTTTCTGTTTATTCAGATCATCTTTTATGTCCTGGAGTTTAATAAATTACATACTATTGGATAAATTAATCTCTAGATATGTGTAATTTTTGTTGTCATTGTGAATGGTAACTTGGATATAATTAGTTATATAGTTGGATAGGACTGACAGAGAGAAATAGCATGGATTTTTGTTCTTTGATCTTGTATCCAGCAACCTTGCCAAATTTTCTTATTTTGTCGATTTTTTTTCCCCAGGTAGGTGATCATATTAGCTGTAAACGATGACTTTTTTATCCTTCGTCTCTATTTCTCTTTTTTTCTTTGTAATGTTGGCAAGGACCTCCAATACTAATGGGTAATTCCAATCACAATTTCTTTTTCTTTATATGGATACTGAGTTTTAATAGAGGTCTCAAAGTTGGATCGTAAGTAGCAAACACCTGAGTGGCTTTTTTAAAGTCCTGGGTGGTAATTAGTGAAGAGCATTGTTTCATGATCCAGCCTCAGACTTTACATTCTTGCAATCTCTGTGAAAGGGCTGGTTGACCTGACTGGACTGTATAATATAATTAAACCACTAAATTCCATTTTTCTCTGACTCATTTTTTCCTCTTACAAATCATCTTTCTTTTTTTTCTCTTCTAAAGATTTTACTTATTTATTCACAAGAGACAGAGAGAGAGAAAGAGAGAGAGAGAGAGAGAGAGAGGCAGAGACACAGGCAGAGGGAGAAGTAGGCTCCATGCAGGGAGCCTGACGTGGGACTCGATCCCCGGTCTCCAGGATCACACCCTGGGCTAAAGGCGGCGCTAAACCCCTGAGCCACCCAGGCTGCCCATCTTTGTTTTTTTTTGAGGAAATTGTACCTATATTGAATCAGTATCATTTACATCTATACCCTCACTCACATCTCTAACTATAGAAGGATCAACATGAAATTTATAGTTAGGATTTAAAAAATCATATAAGATTAAAAACCTTAAATTCATAACTTTGTAAAATAGAGGTGGTGCTCATCTGGTTTTGAAATTAGATCAGTTGGCAGTTCTATTAGCTTATTGCTGCACCGACAGCAATGTAAACTATGGGGGAAGTGAGGGCCTGGTGAGGGCTATATTTGTGTCGGGGTGCTCAGGGCTAAAGATTAGCTGTGCTATACAGCTTCGGAGCTCTCCTACTTTTACTTCTTTTTTCAGCAGGTAAGACAAATAATGTAGACATATATTGCAGAATAAAGCTTGTAAGTCAAGCTGAGTCAAATGATCAAACTATATATATGTATCTTACTTAACTTTCAAAAAGGACATAGGGCATTTTATGATAAAACAGGGATGCTTCATTAAAATTAAGATAAGTGGTGAATCATGGTATAATTAAATCATTTCTAATTCGGCTCAAATTTCATACTTACTCTTTACTGATGATTTACATTCCCATATGTGCCTTTTAGGTACAGACTTTGGAAACTAGACATTTTATTTATAAGTTGAATTTACAAGCTTACTTACTAGCTTCTGTACTACAATAGTATACAAAGGCTACATAAATAAAAGTATAAAAATGAATGTAGTTGCAAGTCTTGCCTGGAGGATGAGTGATTGAAATATTTCCTAGTTCATCTCTCTTCTGAATACACTCCTCTTGCTTTTGGTTTATTAACAGAGAACCAACCTTTCAACAATTTGAGATAAAATTTGAAATGCAAATATTCTAGAGTAGAAGACTTACATATGCTCATATTCCCATGAAGCTCTGTTAGGAAGCTTTCTTGGAAATTCAGGAGAGATCACCAAACTGTTGAAGTGAACAGAGCAGAAGCGGGGGTCTGGCAGGGCTTGAACACAAACCCAGCTCACCCTTCTGCTTGAAACCAGTCCTGTGATGCTCACAGATTCTGTAATTCTCTGTAGTGACACCTACTGGTTGGTAGCTAATATCTGCATCATATACATTTATAAAACAATGTTACATTTGATTGTTTTAAATGGAAAAAATTGTCACTCAGCTGCCAAATCACAGTTTAATCAGGGGAGAACAGAGCAGAAAGCCAGTTGTTTTTTAGCATTGATCTGAAAGCTACATTCCTTATAATTCTCGGGTGGGGATGGACAGAAATAATCAAATCCCTGGCAAGGTCCATTCTTATATAATATACATTGTAGAGCCTAATGAAACAAGTGAGAAACTGTCCCCTGATTTGAACAATCTGATAAGACAAAGGAAAGAAAAAATTCCACCAGAACCAAGCCTCCTCTTCTGGAAAGTCAAGAGGCGAGTATGCTAAAAGCTTATTGGGACACATGGGTGGGTCAGCGGTTGGTTGAGCATCTGTCTTTGGCTCAGGGGGTGATCCTGGGGTCCTGGGATCAAGTCCCACATCAGGCTCCGTGCGAGGAGCCTGCTTCTCACTGTGTCTCTCATGAATAAATAAATAATTTTTTTTAAAGCTTGCTTTGTAGATTATGGCAGTCTTTCAAATTTTTCCTTCTTCATACCTTCTTGTTCAAGAATTAAATACTCTTATCTGTTACGGGAAGATCATGTACAGTGCTGATGCAACATTTCTGAGCCCTCAGGAATACTCACCTAGTGAACGCATTTATACTGAACATGGACTTAGCAAAGTACTGGGGAAAGTAAAATATGAGGAATCAAATTTCCAATAAGGCACCAAGTTTCTGTCGTCTTCCACTCTACCTTTTAGATGCAGCAGCCAGCTTAATTAAACTAGGTGACTTATGTTCCTCAATCAGAGGAATATTAACAGCATCATTGTGTTGTTTTTTTTTTTTTTACTGTGTCATAACTCACTTAACCAATTTTCTCTTGTTGGACACTTTGTTTAAAATACTTTGCAGCAAATAGCTCTGAAATGAGCATCTTTGCACATATACCTTTGTATCCAGCATGGATATTTTGTTTAAAATATTATAATGAAATATGTAAGACACACAGAAGAGCACAAATCGCAAATCGTAATTTAAAAATACTTGTATACCCACTGCTTAGTTTGAGAAATTACCAATAGAGGGGTGCCTGGATGGCTCAGCAGTTGAGCATCTACTTTTGGCTAAGGGCGTGATCCCCATCCAGGGATTGAGTCCTGCATTGGGCTCCCTGTGAGGAGCCTGCTTCTCCCTCTGCCTGTGTCTCTGCCTCTCTCTCTCTCTCTCTCTCTCTCTCTCTCATGAATAAATCAATAAAATCTTTTAAAAGAGAGAGATAGAAATTACCAATAGAATTGGAACCCCTTTGCATTCTTCTGGACCCCATCCCCTTTCCTATTCTGGTGTTGACCTCGTCATGTGGGTGTGTGTCATCCTTCTGCATTCCTTTTTATTTTCACTACATGGTGTGTATCTCTAAGGCACATTTATATTAACACTTAATACTTATTTTCTCAGTATAGTTTGATACTAGGTACATGTATCTGTACACAGTATAAAGAAACATTTACACAGCAAATGTCATGGCAGCTTTTAACCCCTCCATGAGGTAGGAGCCTCATTCATTTTGTTCACTGCCTCATCCCCATCGCCCAGACCAGGGCTTGGCACACATCACTTGGCAAAATAAATGTCAATGAATGCTTGCTGCATGAAGCTACATTTCAGTGTAAATAGAAGGAAATGCTAGCTGGTGTTGACATAAGGAGAGACAGAACAAATTCAGATGAATTGGGCCTGTTTCATCACTTTGCCTAGGGCAGCCTTGTGTAAGGCTGGAAGTGATAAAAAGCCTATTACCAATACCTGGTTGTCCCGGCTGAGTGGGCGTCTAATGTATGCAACCCTTTAATCTGCGGGGCCTCTCTGCTTCCTGAAGGCGGGATGCCCGGGAAGTCTGGGAAACCAACCTGTCTGTACAAGGAGAAGCCAAGGTGCTAGAATGCTGTTGGATGTAATCCAAAGTGATACTAAGGAGAGAACCTGGAATGATTCAGAGTCTAAAAATGCATTGTGCAAATAGACCGGGTGCCAGGCTCCCGGGTAATTTGGCTGCGCTGGAAAAGGCTCTGGATGAGGAATGCAGGGCTCCATTCGCAACACATGCTCCAACAAGGAGCCAAAGTATAACCTCGGCCAGAAATCGGTGAAGGCTGCTCCAATTTCTCAAATGGATCGTCCTCAGAAACACACTTCTCCTCCTCAACAACTAAGGCCTAGTGAGGAAAACGAGCCCTGCCAAGCACCCAATGACGAAATGCCGCCCCCTCCCCACGTATTCTCCGCACGTGCACAGTCACCACGAACGGGCCCTCTCCCCAGAGGCAGTTTAACCTTCCAGTTTCCGTGGTCCTAGGTCGTGAAGCTTGGGGCGGCGGGACCTGAACTGGATGGCAGGTGGTTGGTTCCGCGGGCAGAGTGAACGGCGTCGGGCCGAGCGGGGGACACAACGTAGTGATGATGTCAGACCCTCATGTGTCTCTGGATGAGGCAAGACAGTGTCTCAGGGGCCCCGGGAGGCAAAACCTCTGAGCTCGAGAACGTCAGCAGGACCCGGGCGCCACCTCCAGCCACCTGCTCGGTTTCCAGCTCCTGGCAACCAAGCGCCCATGGAAGCTTCCAGGTGCCCGAGATGTGCTCTGAGGCCAGCCCTTGTTTGCAGCTGTGTGGCTGCCAGCTGCCAGGTGTATCCAGGTAAGGGAAATAAAGCTCGTCCCGGCCTGCCCCCAGAGCACCCCGGGGGCCCGGCCCGCGCCTCCCCAGCGCCCCTCACTTGCCCTTGGCGGCGGTTCGCTTGCTGCGCGCCCGGGCTCTGCGGGAGGAGGGCCCTGCCCGAGGCCCTAGAGAAGCCGACGACGAAAGGCTTGAACGTGAGCCTTGGGAGAACTCCCCTGGGGGAGTAGGAGCAGAGCCGCTAGCTCTGGAGCCCCGTCCCGGCTACAGCTGAGGGCCACACCAGATGGTCAAACCGACGGGTTCCTCCTCAGATTCTCCAGCAGCCTTTCCCCTCCTGTCTCCTGCCTGGCGGCTCCCGGGGCCCTCGCACTGCCCGCGCCGCTGCCCGCGCTCCGCTCCCTTCCTTCCCGTCTCTGCACCGGAGACGTCGGGGTAAGACGCGGCCAAACGGCTCCAGGCCACCGGACTGCACCCGGGTCTTCGCCGCGGCGTTCCCGGGATCTCGAGTAGTGACAGGCACGCGGTAGCCACTCGACAAATAGCTGCGGGTACAAGACTGAAGAAGTGTGAAATTCCAAGAGATGCCTCCGCGCCCTGGGGCATTTGCACCGAAGAGGCAGGTAACGCTGCTGCCACCAGTTAGCCGCAGCTCACAAGTTGCTTTTACACACTCAAAGGACAGGAGCTGTGCATTTCCAGCAGCTCCGTGGTCTACATGACATTTTATTGTACAGAAGAAACCTGACAAATGACACCGTTGGGAGAACCCTTTCCCGGCTTCCATGGGCCTAGTCCTGCATCCCCGATCATTCTCTCTGCAGATAGGCCTTTCTGTTCTTCATATTCCCACTGATTAAGATTTTATTTATTTATTCATAGAGACAGAGAGAGAGAGAGAGACACAGGCAGAGGGACACAGGCAGAGGGAGAAGCAGGCATCATACAGGGAGCCCGATGTGGGACTCGATCCGGGGTCTCCAGGATCACGCCCTGGGCTGCAGGCGGCGCTAAACCGCTGCGCCACCGGGGCTTTCCCCCCACTGAGGTTCTTATGACGAACAGAAAAAGTAACTAAGCCCCTTTTCTTTTTTCTTTCTTTATGATAGTCACACACACACACAGAGAGGCAGAGACACAGGCAGAGGGAGAAGCAGGCTCCATGCACCGGGAGCCCGACGTGGGATTCGATCCCGGGTCTCCAGGATCGCGCCCTGGGCCAAAGGCAGGCGCCAAACCGCTGCGCCACCCAGGGATCCTCTTTCTTTCTTTTCTTTCCTTTCTTTCCTTTCTTTCCTTTCTTTCTTTTCTTTCTTTCTTTCTTTCTTTCTTTCTTTCTTTCTTTCTTTCTTTCTTTCTTTTAGACTGTTCTGGAATGTTTGAGGAAAATCTTGGGCTTTACACAGCCACTCCCTGTCTGGGAAGTCTCAGGTCAACCTCTTGCAATTTTTTTCCTCCCATTTTTCCTCTTAATGTGCCCCTTCTGAGTGCATTGTCCTGTTTCCTGAGGCAGGAACCTGTCTGCGGGCAAGGTCAGAGAGTTGGTGGCACTTCTGAAGCCAGCTTCATGGCAGCTGGTGACACAGTGGGCCTGACCTCATCTAGTACGAATTGTTGAAATTTGCATCCGAAGGAACATGTTAGTAACAGTGCTCACCTCCATCAGGCCGCTCTCAGGTCTGGGCAGAGAAGACAGGCTGTGACTCACATCACGACAGGAGAGCCTCCGTCACCCAGGCTACAGGAAAATGACGTGAAAGGAGGAACCAAGAGAGGAAGCCCCCTCTTCTCCTAACGCTCCCCAGCTCCCATCATCTCCACCCTCCTCCCCACCCCAGCCCACCTGCTGCCATGTCCTCTCCCCCACCCAAGCCAGCTCCCCTCCTCCCACCTCATCAGGAGCTCCAGCCCCACAAGAAATGTGCTTCTCTGCATGTAACCTGTTTCTCACTCCTCTGTGCTCTCACATGTCGTTCCCTCTGCCTCCAACGCTCTTTCCTCCAGTCTGTATTGGTTTGGTCTCCCCTTGTGCTTCAAAGCCCAATTCAAATGTTTCTCTGTCCTTTGCAACTTTCCCCGGTCCCCTTTGCAATTCGGGAGCACTGTGTGCAAATCCACAATTGGTAAGGTGCTTATTATTCTGTGTCACTTATTCTGTGTCTTATGTAACTTAATTTCCAGTAGATTTGGGCTGCCTGAGGGCAGGGGCTCTCCCTTGTTCATCAATGAGACCATGTAAACCAAGATCAACCCATCTGCAGTTGCTTGGGAGAATCATTGCATATTTTTAAATAAAGAAATTCCTGCTTCTGGGACACTGGGTGGCTTAGGAGTCGAGCATCTGCCTTTGGCTCAGGGCGTGATCCTGGAATCCCGGGATCGAGTCCCACATGGGGCTCCCAGCATGGAGCCTGCTTCTCCCTCTGCCTATGTCTCTGCCTCTCTCTCTCTGTGTCTCTCATGAATAAATAAATAAAATCTTAAAAAAAAAAAAAAGAAATTCCTGCGTCTAATTTCCCTGGATCTTTCTATATAAGGTTACTCATGTTAGAAACAGCTTGACTAAAAATCAGTGCTTGCGGTGAAGAGCAACTGCTCTTGAATTTCAGATGGAGGTGTTGATTCACCAGGCAAGGTGGCATCCCGTGACCGAAACCTGGTTTTGGCAGCGTGGGAAGGATGAAACAGAGGCAGAGAACATTTAAGGATTCTTGGAGTAGTTCAGGCAGGAGGTCAGAGACACCAGGCTAGGCTGCCACAAGGAGAATAAAAATAGAAAGGAGGGGCCAACATCCCTGTTCCCAACCTCTCCTGAGGGTACATACAGCTCTTGAAGGGGAAGGGGAAGTCTGAAACTGTGCTAGGAAGAAGAGAGGGTGTCCAAAGGAATGGAATCCCAAATCAAGAAGGAGTTTTCTATCACAGAGGCTGCCATTGTATTTCAAAATGTAATGTGCTCAGACTGTGTTTAGACTCCCCTAGGCAAAATTGAGTTTGTTGATTGTGAAATTGCGTGGATACCTGGCTTGTGTTGAGAGGCCTGTGTGTGGCATTGTGTTCAATCTCCCATCCAGTATAGGAATTGCCCCCCCAGCATTCCTGCCAGGTAGCCCCCAACCTCAGCCAAACATCACTAGAATAAAGAAATCAGGGCTGTGTATGTCACTTTTGGATGCCCCAAAGGCCAGACAATTCTGTTTTGATTTTCAGCTAAAATCTGATTTGAAAAGAGGTTAAATGATGGAAAGCTATTTATTGTGATATTTTTGCCCTCAGAGATCAGTCATTTTAGGCTGCCCTGAAAGACTCTATTTTCTTGGGAAAGGGAAGGGCCATGATCCTCATATGAGGGGGAATTGGGGCCAAAGCTTTTATGAGATTCTGTAAACCTAGGAGTCCCACCCACATGGTCCTGTGCCACCCCTGAAGTGCTGTGTTGAGTTGAGGGTGTATCACTCAAAAGGAATACAGACTAGATCTCATTCAGATCTTGCTCAGCGACAGGTACAGTGACATCCCTGCCCATCAGCTTGTCACAGGGGTGCCAGGGCTGTGCCTTTAGCCCAGATAAGCCCCCTTTTCCCAAGCAGAGGCCATCGAATGTGCAGTGTGTCTTGAGGCCAGCCACGTGGAAACATGATGGCAACTGGGGCCTTTGTTTCAGATATTGCTCTCATTTCTCAGATGTGTCAGCCTGTCTGTGCCTTGACTTCTCTACATCAGAACTGCCCAATTATGGAAAAGGCATGAAGGATAAGGATTGTTTATAGAGACAGAGTGTGTCACGAGGCTTTGCAGACAAAGGGATCCAGAGGCCTCCACATTCCTAACTTCATCATCTGCACACCCATTCAGGAAAAAGAAATGATGGGCCACATCACTCCCAGCATGTCTCTGCTTGTCCTTGGCCAGACGGTCTCAAACACACACACACACACACACACACACACACAAAGGAACAATTTCCTCTCTTGTTTTTAGTAGTAAACCCTATCTGGCGGCTTCACCATCTCTATGTTGATTTGCTTAAATATATTTTGATATAATCTACAGTGAGCAGTAAGGAGGCATCTGAAGTGCCCTAATCAGGTAGCAATTTTCCAAAGGCAGTTAGCATCTGAAAAACCCTAATGAGGGATCAACACTTCAGAGAGGATACCATAGCACTTCAAATATTATTACTGAAATCTACACTACAAAGGCTGTGTCAGTTAGCATAGGGGATATTGGAAGTAAAATTTCCACTGGAGGAATAGGTGTATTCAAGTCATGCAAATTGGTCACACCAGGTCTCAAATGAATTAAGAGATGCATTAAAGCCTTCACAGACAAATATGCTTAAGTCTTTCTTGTCCCCTGTAGGATCCTTCAAGAGTTTATCATAGCTGTGGAGTTAAATCCATAGTATTTAATTTAGCAATTCTACTTTGCTGGGCAGGAGCCTCTTTATGCCCATCAGCAACCCTCACTTCCCCACAAGCTGGTTCGGTTTTAGATATACAGTCCCACCTTCCTGGCTTAAGCAGGTCAGACTGTTGTTACCCTTTGCAAGACCTGCTCATATGCTGTTTTCTTGGCCTGAAACACTCTCTTACATAGAGCTCTGTGTACCTTGCTGAAGGCACTAACCATTTCTAAACCTTCATTTTCTCACCTATGAAATGAGAAAAAAAATCACTCTCTACTACATTATTAAGGAGTAAGGAGATTCTGTAAGGGGTTTAGCTTGGTGCCTGGCACCCAGAAATGTGATCATTGTTTTCGTTATTAGTCACCTACGTAACTCCAACTTGATCACCAAAACTTATCTCAAGTGTCTTTTTTTCTAGAAGGTTTCTCTGGTAACTAACCATCCCACACACAAACCAAGATAATATGTCCCTGCTCCAGGCTCTCATGAAGTCTAGCCAACTTCTAAGTGTGTACCACATTCTACAATCGATTTTCTTTTTGTGTATTTATCTCCACCTAAAAACCATTAGCTCCCCAAGGGCAGGAACTATACCTTAAAAAAAAAAAACAAAAAACAAAACTCCCTAGTGCCAAGTATATAGTAGATACTCAATAAATATTTAATAAATTAATAAACAAATACATGAGCTAATTAGGGATGCATGGCTCCTTAAAATGACACTTGGGAAGAGGCTTTGAGAATTACCATCCAATGGTGGAATGGTAGTGATCTGGAAAAGGAGTAAAGGAAGTTGATTTGAAAACTGGAATGAGCTACCTCAGTGATATTTCCTTCCCCAAACTCACTTCAGCAGAGGCCAGAAACACAGTAGATTGGATTTACCCATGGCCTAAGAGATTTCTATAAGATACCATCTCCCATTTTTTGACATTCTATGACAATGCCATATGAGAAATAGTTTCATGAGACATTCTGAAATAAATATTTGAGCTTTATTATATATTGCTTCTCTATTTTAATATCCTTAACTTTTCTCCTAAGTACGCTTTTTAGTTTTCAAAAAATGTCTGTCTTTTTGATCAATTTTATTATTTGCATATGTACTTATCCTATATGTAGTTATTAGTATCAAAGATAGTTTTCTTGATAATATATTCTGTGAGACTTTTGCTTGGCTGCTGGAAAATGGAGGTAGAATTGTAAGTTATTTGTATCGAATTATTGGGGTTTAGGTCCACTTACTGAAAACACAAGAATGGCTGAAGAGACCATTTTGGCTTTAAAACCAGAATGATTTTAAATGGTTTTAAAATTAAAACAAACAAACAAAAACAGGTAAATCTTGAGTTGACCCAAACCCTCAACTTCACAGTGTCAGTGGATGCTTAAAAATTTTGAAAACTTCTAGAAAAAAGTCAAATTCAGAATAAATCCAAGGCCCAAGCTACTTTTTCCAATTTATGGCAGCCAATTAATCGTTGGATGGGGAATATTTCAAATTATAACTTGTGTACAAACTTGATGCATCCAGGAAGTTCCCATGTTACCTCTAGGGCAAATCTCTTTAATCACTGAGGGACACAGGAGGGGGCTTTCCATTAAGTGGATATTATGTGAATACATTAAAAAAAATAGATCTAACCTACTCATCAAGAATGATCTTGTCATTTTTATTAGTCAGTAGCACTGGATTAAACATTTAGCAATTCTTTTCTGAAGCTTCTTTGGAAAAGCAGAGACACCAGGAAGGAATGAATGAACCAGATCACTACAAGTATTTATATCTTATAAGCATTTTTTTTTCTCTATTACTCTTTGAGTATCTATCTCCACATCAACTGGGCAAGCATCTAGGAGAGGTTGTAAGCTATGCCTTAAGACAAGGCATCTCTTTTCAACATCAAGTAGAATGAAGACCAAGATGAGCAGCTAAAATACTTTCAGTAAAGTAGATTTGATTAGATTTGAGAATTATCCAGTTTGGCTCCCTGTCTTGGTCAAATAAATATAACATTAGTTACATCTTGACTCCACCTGTGGTCATGTAGACCAGGTTTATTGACATTCATCTCTGAGAATTTTCCTTGGCTTGAACAAAATATAAGTTTGCTAATGTTCTTCATGATGAATGTGACAACTGGTCACACCTTGTGGATCACAGTAGGAAAACTAAAATTCCTGGCAAAAGCCTATGAATAAGTAAGAGGCCTCATAGCCACTGACAAAAACATGCCATTATGGCATTTCTGCAGGTTATTTCATTATTTGAAAATATGCACCTATGGTGTCGAGGACAGACTCACAATAAACTCTGCTAAATTTCTTTAAAGATTTCATGTTCCATGAAGTTGATAAGGTAACATTCTCAATCTCATTATACTGAGATTCCTTTTTTTTTTTTTTAACTTTTCTAAAATGCCATGTCAAGAATATAGTGAGTAAAATGACATCAAACACCTCAACAGCTGGAATAGTGCAATTAATCTTATAATGGTTCCTCATTTGCGCTTATGATTCATTATGATTTTGTAATGGAATAATTTTAAGGAATGCTAGGAGAATATTAGGCTCACAATATTTTTTACCAGGGAAGTAGCATGGACTTTTAAAAAATAAAACAAAACAATAATACAACTGTATTGTATTAATTCTTGCATTTTTGGCACTGGATAGATGTAGAATTTTATTTCTTGTTTAGAAGACTCCTTATTTGTAAAGAAGTTGGAGGAGGAGAATCCCAATAGTCAAAGTCTGGCTGAAAGTTTATCTTAAGATCTTATAATTCTATATAAGAAACAATATTATGCCTTTCAATTTGTGACAACTTTTCTGGAGGTAATGCTCAAGAAGCTAGAATTTTCTTAGATTAAGCCACCCTGAGAATTTGAAAATATTCGCAGTCTGTGAGAAAGTCATATAACTGAATTACCACTTCTTCTAAATACTGAAATCAAAGTAGCCTTGAGTTTTAAGAAGATATTCTACATAATACAACATTTCGGTGACAATATATCAGTGTATCTTTAAGCAGAGACCTCTCTAAAATGAGTCAGCAATGTTTGGGCACCATTCTATAGGGTATGAATTTAATGTTCCACCCATTTAGGTCACTGGAGTAGTGATTATACATGCCATCTAGGCTCTCCCAATTTATTTACAATTTCTCAAAAATATCCTAACTTTAATACTAAATAAGGAACCTCGCCCAGCTGCTGAAAAACACTTCACTCTGTCGTGGCTCTTTATGTCCTAACTACCAACATCCACTATGGCAGTATTAGTATTCTCTTTGCTTTTTTTTTCTTAGATGTGTTTATCTATATTGATGCAGTGTCATGAAGTATAAAGGCAAACCTTAGCAATTTCTTTCCATGGAATAATTATCCCCCTAAAACTGGAAACATTTGTCAAACTAAGGAAAGCACAAGCCAAAATGTCTCTCTGTGATCTTAGAAAACCACAGTGTTCTCCTCAATTACCTATGTGGTTATAGGCTTCAAGTTGGGCTGGGAAGGAGAAAGTTGGAATGGGCACTCTGAAAATGGCACGTGGACCTCCATTGATTCTAGGACCTGGGCCTGCCGAAGCAGGCAACTGTTCCGTATAAGACACAATGCATAAGAAGTTTCCTACAGAATGGCAATAATGAGTGCATTCTATGATGTTTTCTGGTCCCAGATATCTAAATTCTTTTAGTCCTGCTGAGTAAAAAAGCAAAAGGAAGATGGAGAAAAACCATTATAGGTTCAAGGCTGCAAAATGACGGTTGAGGGTAAAGCTAAAAAATGTGTGTGTGCGTGTGTGTGTGTGTGTGTGTAATGGGCTCTTAAATAATCCTTTTTTATAGCAGTACTCATGGTGATTACTTTAAGAGCATTTTTTTTCATTTTAATGATATTGGAGGTATTTACTTTTAAAAAGATCAAGTTCTGAAGATAATAATGAGGGAATAGGAAGGACCAGATGGATATTTTCAAAAGGAAAGATCAGTCCAATGGCAGAGGACTTTGACTATTCTTCAGGGACATAGAAATGTTAAGAGAAAAGTGAAAGCCAGTGAGTAAACATTGTCATAATGGAGAATATTTTAGCTCAAAATATGGAAAAACTTTCTACCAAGTCAAGCTGCCCGACTGAACCTTATTGAATTGAATGGTTACTTTTCAAGGACACTGTGAAAAGAATTATGCATCCGGTCGGGGTGACCTCTAAGATTTCTTCCCACTATGACGGAGGTTTCTATTATTCTAAATCTAAATAATGTTTGCTCTCTGGTGGATTCCTCTCTGAACTCATTTGTTTTAGAACCTAGGCCAGGAACCAATTATGTGGTTATTACAAGAGTGGTTTCCTAGAAGACTTACTTTTTCTCCTGCATGTACCAAAGCCTTGAGTGTGCACTCAGATGACTGATGTGCTTCAGACTGAATGTGACTAACCAGAAGTTCCTCTGAATGACTCAAGGGAGACAAGATATATTTTTGGCTCAGGAATGTCAATAATATTCCTGGCATTACCACATTCATAAGAGAAAAGTAAAAATGAGAAAGGGATATGGGTAAAGCTCAAAATCTTGTATTGTTTCCTTCACCACTAGAACTCAGGCAAGTGGCAGATGACTACATAATGGCAAGAAAAATTGAAATTCACTTTAACAATCACTACTATTCTTGGGGTGTCTATTATTTTGTAATTTTGTCTCATTCCATTTTCATAAAAATTTTATGAAATGGGTAAAATGATTAGCCTCATTTCTTAAGCACAGAGGTGTCAGTTACTACCCAAGTGTGAACCATCAGTAATCTAAGTAATACTGATTATTAGTAAGTAATAAGTAATCTGGAACTCAGGCCTATATCTGTCTACTTCCATTCCCACAGTCTTAACCACTATGTTCGGAGAAGATTGGAGCCTTCCAAATATTTTGGATGACTGTTGCCCAGGTGACCCTGAATCAGGCTCTTTGCAGAGGATCTTTGACCAAGAACTTGAAAGGATAGAACGAGTCTTGCATCACACAATCTCATAATTATTTAGAACTTTGGAAACAGTGGCTATCACCTATGTATATAAACAATAATGCATGGGCAGCCCAGGTGGCTCAGTGGTTTAGCACTGCCTTCAGCCCAGGGTGTGATCCTGGAGACCCGGGATTGAGTCCCAGGTCAGGCTCCCTGCATGGAGCCTGCTCCTCCCCCTGTCTGTTCTCTGCCTCTCTCAATCTCTCTGTCCCTCTCTGTCTCTTATGTGTAAATAAATAAAATCGTTTTAAAAAAACAATAATGCATAAGAAGGAGATGAAGAAATTAGGAATGTGTGACCATTTGAATTGCGTAAGAGACATTTATGGGAGTAGACCAATATTTCACATAGACAAAGGTGTACTATTCAAGTGTATTTAGTAATACCATGTCCTTTATTTTTTCTGAAAACAAAATAAAGAGATAATTTTGAGAGGAATGGTCCAGGTTCAATATGAACAATACATTCCTGGAATAGAATGTTATAAAACTTAGGAATTAGATTACCAAGGAAAGTTGTGACTTAAAAAAAAATTACTCACCTCTATGGACTAAGTTGTATTTTTACTACAGGAATTACTATATGACACTCAAAAACATTCAGTAGGGAAAGAAATTAGCTAAATTGTTGCTTACTACCATGTAGTTTTAAAATGATGTGTGTGTGTGTGTGTGTGTGTGTGTGTGTGTGTGTGTGTATGAACTGTTGGAAGAGAAAATTAGGACCTAGATCACTTTTTCCAAATGTCTGTGCTTTGACATCAATGGCATTTTGCAAAGCAATGTGTATTCACATTTTAGGTTTTTTCACTTCTGTTGGCTAATTTCTGAGCTGGAAGACTAAGTAGAGGTCATTTGAGTTGAGTCTCCTGCTGTCTCTTGCTGCTTTTGGCTTAAGGATCCTGCTTCTCAGACTAAAAGGTATAATTCTCTCCAGTCCATGGGCTAAGCCTATGTGAGTAAGGATCAACAATGAGCCTGGCTCTGCCAGCAACACAGAAAATCAATTTAAACCTTTGGGAAGCCATTAAATATGTGATGCTCCCTTGCTGATTTAATGATTCTTTCCTTCCAGGATGGATAAAACACTAAGTAGTACTACTTCCCGACATGAAATTTGGATGTCACCCAACCCATTGGAAAAGCTGACAAATCTGCCCCCCCCCCAGGAGTTGGTGAAACTTTGTGACAACCCAGAAAGCCAGATCTACAGGAGACCTCCAGCTTGTGGCAAAGGTTTTGGAGGCTTTTCTTGATGTGCTCTCTGAGTTCAGTCTTCGTTTCTTGTCCTGTAAAACAGGGTCAGTGAAGCTACCCATATGAAAGCACTTGGTAACTTGCAAAGTACTAGAGACATGCTGTTCGGTTTTGGTACAATTATTGGATTTCCCACTGATGTGGCATCATTTTACAATTCTGATCAAATTAATAATTATTAACTCCCAATTATAGAGCCTTTACTATGTGCCAGGTACTGGGCTCAGCTCATGAAAATACAAGATCTTATTTAGTCCTCACCTCATAACCAAGACAGTATGATTATCTCTAATAATAAGCTTATTTATATTTATTGTTAATGTATAAATGAGAAAACTGAGATGTAGACAAAGTGGGTGATTTGCTCCATGTTAACAAAGTTTGGAAGAGCTGGTAGGCATCTGGCCCACATTGGTCTGATTCATTATCTGAGAATTCTACTGTTGCTTTAGCTTGATCTTCTGCATTCCCCAAGAGGAGGGATTTTCATTCCGAGATGGGAATGGATTTCATCCATCACAGCTTCCCATTACATCCAGCCACTGCTCTGCACAGCCAATTTCCTGCTCTACGCACCAGGTCCTGGCCTGATGCTGTTCTTCTAACACATGTTTGGTAGAATTGATGCCATTGGTGCCTTACCTCGAACCCATTCTGTAGCTGCCAACAGCTCACAGCTGCTTCCATTCTGAGAATCTCCTGTGCACCCTGCCCCCAGACAACCTGGGATCCTTGTGTAGCCCGCTTACCCACTGCACCTTGAGGTGAAGATCCCACCTTGATGTGAAGCGCCTGGCAGCAGTGCAGTTTGTGCTCTGGGGTGTTCCAGGGAGTGCCACACTAAGTGGTCTCCAGCTAAGACTGGATTCTTGCTTGGCTTTTCGAAAACCCTCCCAGACCTTCTCTTCTCCTTTACCACCCTGCCCTGAGAGCATAAGCCAATAAACCACTGGAAGAAGAATCCCTGTTTTAGCCACTAATTTTTAGAAACCTGAGCTAAGTTGGGAGTTGCTGAGTTTTTCTATATTATCCTTACCTCTGATTCAAAGGATTCCATGCCTTTTAAGTCTTCATTTAAATACATTTTCTCCCTGAACTGTTTATGTTATTTTTTTCATTTGTTTGTTGTTTGGAAATAATCCTTGTTTCTTCCTTTTCTGGAGGGGGGAAGGGGCACAGATTATTATTATTTATTAAGATTTTATTTATTTATTCATGAGAGACACACAGAGAGAGGCAGAGACATAGTTAGAGGGAGAAGCAGACTCCCTGTGGGGAGCCTGATCAGGACTCGATCCCAGGACTCCGAGATCACAACCTGAGCCAAAGGCAGATGTTCAAATACTGAGCCACCCAGTTGTCTCAGCACAGATTATTTTTGAGTGGACTAACAATTGACACAGAAAAAAGACATAATACTATTTGGTCCCTGATTCTTGTCATACACTTACAAAAATGGTGAGATCCAGAGAACGTAGCATACAGTTCTTATCTGGTGTACTGTAACCACTAAAACTCTAATTACCTGAGGTTGCCAGACATTTGAAGGATAATTGTCTTTTTCCCTCTCACAGTGCCTGAAATGTCATCTTTTTCCTTCCCTCAGGGGAAAGCACCTTCTCAGTGGCTTTCGTTTTGCCTTGGCTGCATGCTGGTTCTCAGTGAGGCTCCAGAGATTGTGATCATCACACTGAGACACTATGACCAGGCTGTTATGTGTCACCCTGAAGCAACAACACAGTGCTTCTTTGAGCCAAAGAAATAAAAAGAATAAAAATGCCCTTTCCTAAGGGACTGATCTTACAATCTGAAAGGACAGTTTCTGAAAATCAGCAGGATATTGGCTATGGGGTGAGGTATCTGTTTGGGGACACTGTCAAAAGAATTAGACCTTTAATTTCTACCAGTTA
This sequence comes from Vulpes lagopus, assembly GCF_018345385.1. Taxonomy (NCBI): domain Eukaryota; kingdom Metazoa; phylum Chordata; class Mammalia; order Carnivora; family Canidae; genus Vulpes; species Vulpes lagopus. The sequence goes on from NC_054831.1 coordinate 65,931,405, forward strand.
ATCATTTACAATTTCAAGTCTAGGCAGATAAACAAGTTCCACCACAAAGAGATAAAGAAGCTGGAGAGCATCATAGGAATATTTACAAGTTCAAAGTCTAGAGATCAGTCTATGTAGCCAGTGTGCTCAATTTCAAGGTTTCCATTTCCCCCAGATTGAGGGCCGAGGCTTGAAGACAATGTGAGGACAGCAGAAAGACCTCAGGCTTCCTCCTGGATGGTACTCAGCTCTTGCTAAGCTGCCAGGACTTCTGACACTTATGATAGAGCTCTTTGTCTTCTACAAATTTCTCCTTGGCTTTTTCCTCATTACTTATAATTTTTGATTATTTAATCTCTTTAGTTTAAAAAATCCTTTATTCACTCCCCAAATTTCCATAATCTTTTCCCTGTTCACCTAATTTCAGAGCCAACCAACCCTTCCTTGTTCCATTGAGCATTCCTCCAGGTGAGATACAATGCAACTGTTTAAAGTAGCTGGTGTGATTGTTATTTAGACTCCCATAGTTCAAGAGCATAATCTTAGGAATTTTTCCAGACATTGTTTCTTGCCGCTTTCTTCCCAGACCATTCTTCTTCCAGACTCTGCCTCTCTGGATGGCCCAGCAAAGGTCTTAAGAAAAAAAATCAGTTCATAGAAAGACTTCCTGCACTTGGAAAAGACAACTCTAAGCTTTCTTTCGAAACACTGGCATGAAATATCCCCTCATCCAGGTAGTAATTTTCTGCTAACATCACTTTTCCAAGTAATGTTCTTTTTCCTCCGCGCCAAATATATTCACTCCATGGTATACAATGGAATGTCTTTCAAAATACAAAACACACCCATTCACAGACACCTGCAAATGACCAAATTGGTTGATTCTACAAAGTACAGAAAGCCATTTAAAATGTATTAAGTGGTATTTGAGTTATTCATAATCGGTGTGAATTGAGCTAAGCGGAGTAAAAATAAAACTTCAAATGGTAACTAATTTTTCTGTTTTCTCTGCCTTTTGAAGTCATCAAAGAGATCTCAAAGTCCATACGTTAATTTGTCTCTGACTGAAAGAGCTCATTTTCAGGAGTCTGTGTCTCCAATAATGCTGTCACTCTTTTTTTTTTTTCTCCCGATTTTTGATCTCGGGGAAACAGTGATTGGCAGGACACACATTACTGTCCTCTGACCAGGAAGGAAAGTGAAATCCCTTAGCATCCTCCCATTACCGATTCCCTGTCCTTCTTTGTGTCCTCTCCCTCTCCCCCTCTCCCCCTCTGCATGCCCTGGGGTGGGGGGATGGTGGTCCTCCTAAGAACCAGCCCTTGTTCTTGCCTGGTGGTTTAAGTCTCCTTTTTTTTTCTTTTCTTTTTTTTTTGACAGTTACAAAAAGTAAGCTCTCAGTCATAATGGTTTAAAAATACATTCTTTCTGATTATAAAATCAATAATTTCATTTTAATGGGGTGGTTTCTTTTGAAAATGCAAAAAAAAAGTGAAAATACAAGCCCATTTGTAACACTTTCAGAGATATTGACATTTTGGTGCCTTTGTGTTTTTTTTTTTTTTTTTTTTTAATTACACAATTGATGGGGCACCTGGGTGGTTCAGTGGTTGAGTATTTGCCTTTGGCTCAGGTCATGATCCCGGGGTCCTGGGATTCAGTCCGGTATCGGGCTCTCCGCGGGAGCCTGCTTCTCACTCTGCCCATGTCTCTGCCTCTCTCTGTGTCTCTCGTGAATAAACAAATAAAAAATCTTTAAAAAAATATTAAATTACACTAGTTGAGATTACTCTATGTATCAGTTCTCCAATATGCTGTTTTTTACTTAACATCAATCATCTCTCATGTCATTAAAATTATTAGTAGAGGGGATCTCTGGGTGGCTCAGCGGTTTAGCGCCTGCCTTCAGCCCAGGGCATGATCCTGGAGACTGGGGTTCGAGTCCCATGTCCAGCTTCCTGCTTGGAGCCTGCTTCTCCCTCTCCCTGTGTCTCTGCCTCTTTCTCTCTCTCTGTGTCTCTCATGAATAAATAAATTTAAAAAACTTCAAAATAAATAAAATTATTAGTAGAACATGATTTTGAAGGATTCATCATATTACATCCTGTGGCTTCTTCATAATTTATTCTGCTATTCCTGTGTTATGAGCAAGTAGTCTCTTTCTGACTTTGCTCTGGTAAATAATATCACAAATTCTTCCCCCCACATGTCTGTCCTGTGTTAGCAAGGGATTCCTGAAGACCCCAGAAAGGACTCTTTAACACCAAACTGCAGTAATCGGTTACAGGATGGAGCTCTGATTTTGAAAAGAAAAGAAGTTCTTGCTTTGTTTGTTTGCAAAAAAGGTTAACTATCTTTGGGTGTGGCCAAAGTCAGAGGTAGATGAACAAATGCCCTTGACTTGTTTGTGACACAAGCGTGGGTTATCATATAGGCCACCAGTGAAGGTGAGGTGAAAGTTGAGTAGTTTTTAGCCAGTAGATCGAGGTCCTAAGCTCCCTAGCTTCACATCATTCCAAAATGGAAGTAAGGCTGGCCCTTCTGGGTTTGTTGACCCCCCGTGTGCCCACCGTCTATTTACACACACACTGTGTGGTCTGGCAGTGGTTGCTTGTTGAAGACACCTAAAGCCAAAGAGATGGGTCTAAAGCAGAAGTGGCCTCCTCTCTCCCAGCTTCCCTCGTTCTGTTTGTATTTCAGATGACTGCAGTTTTTGCAAGTTCTTCCCCACAGATATCCACAGAAGGACCCTCACTCCCTCTAGTGGAGGACGCACCAGGCAAACCGGCTAATTCCGCCCTGTGAGGTCCAGAAGCCAAGAACTGCTGTCCTCAAATGCCCTCCCAAAACAATGGGAGCCGTGTTTCTCAAGGAGACTCTTCTTACTCCATAGAAGGTTTTGTCTTTAACAGGCCATCTGTGGCTACTGCTGCCACAAGACAAGACAGGAGGGGATGTTTTTTTCCTTCAGGGCAGGATCCTAGCTTCTTTTTTTTTTTTTTTTTTTCCGTTTTCATCAATTCGTTAATCTACTGAGTTGTGTTTCTTTGTCACCAGTGGTAGTGACTTGTGATGGCCAGAGTCACTTTCTGCTGTGTCACTGGCAAAAGGCGTTGCTAATATAAACAGGGTCTAGGATAAAGCAGCTGAGAACCTGAGAATCCTCATATAAAGTATTGCAAAAAGTAATCCAATCACTTTTGTTTGGCTTTCTGTAAATGTAAAATTTTAGGAACGTTGAAGAAAAACAGAAGAGAATATCACAAGAGTGAATGACAAGACACATTTAGGGCTCCAAAGTCTCCATGGGATTCATTTTTCACAGCCGAGCCAAGCATCTCAGAGAGCCATGTTGCTATTTCAAGAATGAGTCGAGAAGTTTCCATACATGAACTGTCTAAATCCCTTTATTGATCTCTTCTTATGTTTATAAAGAAGTCCTGCTATAGACAGATGAGGAGATCTTGTTCCTGACATCGACCTACCTACTTTTTACCTACCTATCTACCTTGTACTTACTTACCCACTTACCTATGTGCCTACCCACTTCCTACCAATCTACCTACCTGCTTATGCATCTACCTACTTCCTACCCACCTACCTCCTACCTACTTACCTGCCTACTACCTAAGGCAAATGGCCATAAGCTTTGAAAGTCTTAGGACTTTCAAGTTCTGAGGCTAGAATTTATTTGCAAAATTAGAGGATTGAATTACATGAGCTAGGAACAGCTCTTTCGGTTGTAAGTCAGCATGGAAAAAACAGCACTTGGCCTCTCTGTAGAGAGCAACCTGTGGGAAGATTCCTTTGCTCTGCTGTCCACCGCTATCAGTGTTTACTAATTTATGATCCAAGGCAAGTTCCAGCCACAAGTAGGAAGCACTTCCTTTTTCTGACTCCTGGCTTGGGCATCCCCTACCCACTCCTTCGCAATTATGCTGGGGCTTCTGAGCAGCCAGGTCTCTGCGGAAGGCCAGGCAGCCTTCCAATCCCTAATGCGCATTTGCACTAGGTGCAGGAAAACGTCCCCATTTCACGGGAATCTCAGGAATGAGAATGCTGCACTCAAATTCTTCGCCTTTTATTGAAACGAGATCAGAGTGAACACTATAGCTCTGACCTGCGCAAATACAATAAGCACTTCAGCCCAGAAACAGTTTCACCTCTTTTATTAGGTTGGGCTTTCAGTACGTGTTTGAAGAGGAGCTATTTATGGGCTTGCAAACAAAGTGCTGGAGGAAAGGAATTTAAAGGATGTCCTTGAGCAAATTCAGGGGGTTTTATTTCAAGAGGCTAAACCGCATGTTAACCCTTCATCTTCTGGGACGTGTCACCCCCTCCGGCTGCTCCCCCCGGAAGCCTGGGAGTGATGGGGGGCTGGCGCCTCCACTGGGGGAGGACTCCCGGTGAGGCCTTGGGACAGTCACTTCCTCCATGTGCTGGCGCTGGCTTTGGAAAATGAGAAGGCTGATAGTGAGGTCCTGATGAACGGGGAAAGGAAAAGAAGTTCCAGACGCAAAAGGGTTTTGTGGGTGAGGAAGGGCGCACTGAGGCGGACTCTATTATCTTTACAGCTCATTCATTACCTGTTGTCTTCAGACCTTAGTCAAGGCAACTGTATTGAAAGAATGCAGGAACTGGTTTTTTTTTTTTTTTTTTTTTTTTAAATAAAGTGGCCTATTCCTTGTTTGGTGTGCCCCAGGCAAATGTAGATTTCCTCATAAAATCAATTTGTTGGACAAAAGTGCAGTTAGCCAGGGTGGAGTTACCGCAGAATGCCCGCGGAAGCCTGGCTCTGCCTCTTTGGGTACAGGCAATGGACAGTGTGGGGTAACCATGTCATTTTGGTTTTGGTTTAGTTCCTCTGCTGCTCACAGCTCAGTCATTTGACAACTCTTAATGTTGGGTTAGAGAAAGTAAAAACAAAACAAAACAAAACAAAAAACTTTTATTGGTTCACTTGGTTCCCCTTTTAAAAGTTTGCATTTAAGGGAGGCAGTTGAAGCCCCCATTAGAACAGGGCCATACCCCGCAGCTCCCAAAATACTTGCACGTGATGTTAATAGATGATACTCCAGAAAAAGGTTTTGTGCTCAGATGATTTAGTTAGCATTTCTCTGAGGGAACAAAGCAATTCCTGTTCTCACTGGAACCTCAGTTGCCCCTGGTGCTGTGTCATCCCATGACTGGTGATAGGAGGCATGAGAGCATCCTTGTGCCCCTTGGCACTTGGACTTGGTCAGAGTAAAGTAGCTGCTCTGTTGCTAGGGAGCATGTGTCTCTGATCAAGTGATTGGACTCTAGGGTTGAAGAACGGCTGCATTCAGAGGTGCAGGCACCCCATTATGCATCATCCCCTGTGATCTCCTGGACCACCTGCTATACATTCCGCTGCTGCCAAGTAGCACTGGACAGGAGGGCCTGTGCTAAGCCCCGTGCTTAAAACCGTGCTCTGCCTCTCTGCCAAAGGGCTCTCCCCAAAAAGCAATGAAGCTTTCTAGACCAATGGTTCTCCGAATGCGGTTCCCAAAACAGTAGCATCACATCACCTGGGAACTTGTTAGAAATGTAGATTCTAAAAAAAAAAAAGAAAGAAAGAAAAAAGAAAAAGAAATGTAGATTCTTCGACCCCATACAGAACAACTGCATCAGAGACTCTGAGGGATGGGACCAGAGGTCAGTGTTTCAACAGCCCTCTTGGTGATTCTGATGCCTGCTCAAATTTGAGAACTGATGTTCTAATCTGGACTATGCTCTGGGGGGCCTGGGATTCAGAGGTTTGCTGCTCAAAGGCTCTGGATCCACCTTCAGGTCTGCACAGGCCTCTTCCTGGGTCCAAAGACGGATGAACCTCCTATGGCCCAAAGCAGCCCTCAGAACACGCTACGGGGACAAGAGCTTGCATGTGGGGTCTGGGCTGTTCACAATCATCTGTCAAGTATCGAAAGTACATTTTTCAGGGGATCCCTGGGTGGCTCAGCGGTTGAGTGCCTGCCTTTGGCCCAGGGCCTGATCCTGGAGTCCTGGGATCGAATCCCACGCTGGGCTCCCTGCATGGAGCCTGCTTCTCCCTCTGGCTGTGTCTCTGCCTCTCTCTCTCTCTGTGTCTCTCATGAATAAATAAATAAAATCTAAAAAAAAAAAAAAAAAGTACATTTTTCAGAGTATGAAGCTAAAACATAATTTATTTAACAGTCTGTTAGTTTGAGTTATAACTTTTAAATATTTAGACATATGGTAGACAGGCCTCCAATTCTACACCCATCCTGGTCTCTGCAAATGTTAGGGGTGGTCCTGCAGCTCGAAGTCTCTATTCTTTTATTTCTCAGTTTATTCATTCACTCCTGTATATGAATTCAGGTCTACCTCTTTCTTGAGATTCCCTCTTTGATGTGACATTATCATCATACCTTTCTTTGCTTTTTAAATCATGGTTTCCTTTCATTCTTTGAACGGATTTTTAACAGCTACTTGGAAGTCTTTTTCCTGAGAATTTTACCATCTGTTTGCTTTCACCAGCTGTTTCTTTTGCCTGCCTAGTATATGGGTCACACTTTCCTGTTTCTTTGCATGTCTGGTAATTTTTTCGTTGGGAACTGAACATATTGTGGCAGCTCTAGTACTGCCTGCCTCTCCCGCCCCGGGTGTTGTTAGCGTTCTGTGCTTGTCTAGCTTGTTTAGTGATGGGCCTGGATCATTTCAGGGGTTTCACTGGCCCCGCCCCCGCTCCCCCCAGTATTAGGACTCTGGGTCTCTCCTCAGGGAAGTACAGTTTGGAGTATGCCCACAGTCCCCCGGGGATGGCACTGGCTGGGTAGGGCGTCAGTCTTCTCCTGGCCTGACCACTCCCAGCTATTAGGCTGCACTATGGCAGGCTGATTAATTGCTTTATTGTTTTTTCGCAGTACCTTAGAGACATAAATTGCTCTACAGACGCATCCAATCACACGCAGGTTCCCTTCAAGGATGAGTTCCCCAGTTCACTGTTTGGTATATGTTCTGACCCCAGAAGGAGTCTGCCCAGCCATGTCCTTCCTGCATGCCATTTCTTCTGAAAATCAGCCAGCCAACAGTTTAATCTCTATCTTCACCAATCCTGCAAACCTCTCCCAATTCACCCTCCCCACTCCCATCACCATATCTGCTGTTATTGAGACCTCCCTAGGCTTCAAGTTCTCTACCTGTTGGTTGCAAATGAAACCAGTTCCTTTGGGGAGAGTAGAAGCTATCTGTTTTATGGGGTATTTCCCCCCCCAGTCAGAATTTCTGAGCCAGGGCAGCCCGGGTGGCTCAGCAGTTTGGCGCCACCTTCAGCCCAGGGCCTGATCCTGGAGACCTGGGATCGAAATGCATGTCAGGCTTCCTGCATGGAGCCTGCTTCTCCTTCTGCCTGTGTGTCTGCCTCTCTCTCTCTTTCTCTCTCTCTCTCTCTGACTCTCATGAATAAATAAATAAAATCTTTATAAAAAACAATTCTGAGCCGCAGGACACCTGGGTGGCTTAGTGGTTGAGCATCTGCCTGTGGCTCAGGTCGTGATTATGGGGTCCTGGGATCCACATCGGGTTCCTGCAGGGAGCCTGCCTCTCCCTCTGCCTACATCTCTGCCAATATCTGTGTCTCTTTTGAATAAATCAAATATTAAAAAAAAAAAAGAATTTCTGAGCCAGGGCTCTGTAGGTGGGAGTGGGGACCATGACACCTTTTTCTCTAACACCTCTGCTTTAGGAGCCCAGCACTTGGGACGCTTGGGTAGCTCAGCAGTTGGGCACCTGCCTTCAGCTCAGGTCATGATCCTGGCACCCGGGATTGAGTTTCACATTGGGCTCCCTGTGAGGAGCCTGCTTCTCCCTCTGCCTGTGTCTCTGCGCCTCTCTCTCTCTCTCTCTGTGTGTGTGTGTCTCATGAATAAATAAATAAATCTTAAAAAAAAAAAAAAAAGGAGTCCAGCATTTGATGAACATGGGAGAGCAGTAGCCTGAGAACTTCTTGCCTCTCCTAGCATGGAACCACTCACTGCCTTACAAGTCAGACCAGGAATGATGGAGGCCCCAGTATTCTTAGCAATACTATACCCAGAGTAAAACCTACCTTCCATCAGCAGGGCTCAGGGAACCCTTACCTCCCTATTACACACCCGCTCACACCTTGGCCTCAGCACTGGGGAGTTGAGCAGAGTGCTGATATCCTGTTCCTCCAAGGAAGAAAGCACTCCAATTGGGAGCTGAGAGAGAGGAAGCCCTGCGTCCTTGGCTCCACCAGTCTAGAGTGGTGTCTTTGCCTCACTGAACTGGGTGGGGGGGGGGGGGGAAGGGGGCGGGCAGGAGGGAGTGGTCCTTGCTCAAATACCACAGACTCCTTATCTTAACTCAGTTTTCCTAGATTTTCTTGCATAGATGTTTCTTCATTTACTGTATGCCCTTGGGACCTTAGGCCATATAGTAAATGCAGTTTTAAAAAATAATTATCATCAATTTCACTGGGAAACAGGTCTACAGAGCTCCTCATGCTGTCATACCAGAAATTGATCTTTATTTGAATTTATTGGATATTCTATTGAGCACCTACTATATTCCAGGTACTATACAAGTGTTGGGAACATAACAGCAAACATAACAAGGGATGTAATCTTACAGATTGTGATCTAGCCAGGTGCTTGGTGTGTGGAGGGAACTTAATAAATATTTGTCAAATAAATGAATGACTACCAAATAAAAATGCTTTTCTTTCATAGGTTCTGTTTGGTTTGTGTTTTGTTTTCACAAGACACCTGAGAAATTCCTGGACCATCTTGCTAGCTGACTTTCTGGACATTTAGAGGCACTTGGAGTGTTGGCAACACCTGCCTACAGTAGGCTTGTTCTATCATAAAGTTTGCAAAATCTTCCTCTAATTCTAATTTTATTAAAGAAGTACAGGTGGCAGTTGCTATCATTGTTCTGTTATTTGTTATTTTTTTCCCCTCTGCCTTTGCGGACTTTCACTGAAGATTAAAAGTATGCCTTTACCACAGGGTGGCAGGCTTGGTGACTACAAAGGCATATTTTTTGCATATTCATTCCTGGCCAGGAAGGACTATATTTTGGGTTGTGCAACCTCAGAAGACCAGTCTGTATTCATTTCCCTGGAAATCTTTCTCTACTTTACTTTTTTTTTTCCTAGCATCTGATTATGTCCTTTCCAATGCCCCACAATGTTACTTCTTCCTACTTCTTATGGTCCTCTTAGGGAAACACAACAGAAATGCTGGGGCTGAACTGTGTACCATAAGAGGAAAATTGAAGTGTACAGTCCCAGAAGAGACTTGCTGCCACTGCTCTGACCCTAGCACTTCATGAGTAGGGGAACAGTCTGATAGCTGTCCAGAGAGGCTGTGTTTAGCAGTGTGAGGCTGAGGACATAACTGGGAAGCTTTATCAAAATAGATGTTCTTCCCCCTAAGAGCCTGTCAGAGTCTAGTAAATGCAGGGTTGGGGCATCAGTAGCTAATGGGACTGAAGGAAGACCTGGCATGCATGCAGGTCAAGAAAGCTTTCTCCAGAAACACAGACTTACCTTCAGGGAACTAAGGAGATGTCCCTAGAAGCTTACCACCACAACTATGATTTCAGTAAATTCTAAAACAAACATATCCTGTCTCAGCTCCTTGTGTCTCTATTTCTGCTCTGACCTGAGGTGCAACTAGACCAGGTGATAGTAAGTTATTTCAGCACCCGTGAGAAGAGCTAAGTAAGCAACCCACTCACAAACTGGGGCAATGAGTCCCTTCATGGGACTTAAGGAAGCATGGCAAGGAGGGTCTGAACTGGCTGTTGGGAAAATTGTTCCCAGAATGACCGGGGTGATCTCGTGTTCACATGACTTTGTTTTTACATTAAAGCAATTCTTCAAATGTATAATAAAGTGAAATTTTAACGCTTCCCGAGAATATATATTTAAGTTGAAAAATCTATTTTTCCATTTGTACATTTTTTACTTACTTATATAATTTAATAAGTACTCATTAAGTGCCAATTTTGTGCAGATGCTGTCCTAGGCATTAAAATAAAGATGAATAAGATATGGTCTCTGACCTTAGAAATTCCACGGTCTAATATTAATGGATCCATATGCACACAATTACAATTTGACAATATTCAGAGAATGACAGAAGGGTCTTTGGGAACATAGACGGGGTGGACCTAATTCTGACTGAGTGGAGGAGTGTTTCCAAGAAGGCTTCCTGGAGGAGGTAGTACTTAGTTGAGTCATACAAGGTGAGTAGGATTCAGCCACCATATAGAGGGTTGGGTAAGGACATTATGGGCATAAGGTCAACCTAGACACAGACACAGAGCCCATGTGAGAAGCCTCATAGGGTGTTCGGAGAACTATAAGAGCTAGGTCTATGAGATCATGAAGTGCAAGATGAGGGACAAGAGAGACGTGATGCTCTTCTGGAGAAGATAGCTCATTAAAGAACTTGAACCTTGCTTTTCAGGCGAAGAAGAGCCATTGGAACATTTTATACAGTGAGGAGTATAGTCTGATTGTTGGCTTTGTGAAGAATAGTTTGGGTGATTGAGGCAATATTGGAAGGCAAGGAAACCAAGACTGTTGGCCAGCAAATGGACAGAAGGGGTTAGATGTAAGAAATAGTTGGAAGTTATGACCTATGAGATTTGGAGATTGATTGAATGTGAGCATGGGAGAAGGGACAGTTGATGGTCTAACCTAGGGCCCTACTATCAGACTCACCTTAGGAGCACTGTGATAAACTATGTGCTGTCCTTCCTAGTGCCCCGAATAACATGGATTCAAATCACAGTGCCTGGAAATTGATCTTTTTATGTTTTCATGTCTTGAAGATTCTTATCCCACCCCACCAAGAACTCCATAATATAATGTAAAAATAACTAGGAAGCAAAAACCTTTAAAATGTGCTAATATGGCAGGTGAAAAAAATTATTCAAATTGTTGAACTGAGATTTTTATAATTATGATTGCATTACATAAGAGCATAGTTTGGGGGCATTTTTCTTTCTCTGGGGACTTTTCACGCCTGAATCTTTTAAAAGATCTTTTTTTGTGTGCTTTTTTTGAGGGGAGTAGATGAAGATGGAAAAGCAAAGGTATGTTGCCCTTGGCAACTCGACTTCAACTATCATAGCACCACTGAGCAAAAATAGCTACGTAATTAAAGGATGTGGCACTGGGGAGCACTGCTAGCCTGCAGGGGAAAGTCCACTCACTCTGGCTCCGAGTATCATAAAGATGGTCTTCATTTCCAGACTGGAATAGAAATTTGCCTTAGGTGTAGCTTGTTTAATTAATTAATCCAATAAATGTTCTGTAAGCATCTTCTATGTACAATACAAACAAGGACACAGTCTCTGTTCTCCTGAGAGCTCATATTCTAGTTGGAGGACAGAGAGAGAGAAAAAAAAAAAAAGGAGCAGGAGCAAGAAGAGGTAAAGGGAAGAATTTCAGATAGTGAGAAGTGCTATGAAGAAAGTAAAATAAGAAGGACTAGTGACAGACTAGTAGAGGCAGAGATGATCTGGAGTGGGGGCATGGCTTACATGTGTGGTACCGTTTCATTGCCCTAGATCTTTTCCACTGGCGGTACTGACGTATTTGACATCTGGAGTGGATCATATTTTAACCACCACCTCCTCTAGACACCAAAGCTATTTTCACTAACAATGGTAAAATTAATAATGTCAAAAAGAAACATAGTAAAATTTCTCTTTTCTTGAACTTTGTGATATATTCTGGTCAATAAAAAAGTTTTTTTTTTTTTTTTTAAGATTTTATTTTTTCATGAGACACAGAGAGAGAGAGAGAGAGGCAAACACACAGGCAGAGGGAGAAGCAGGCTCCCCACTGAGCAAGACTCCATCCCAGGACCCTGGGCCATGACCTGAGCCACAGGCAGATGACTGAGCCATCCAAGAGTCTCTAATATTTAAATTTTAAAACAGTGAAGCACTGAAAACCATGAGGTGTAATTGTGGGGGGCTGAGGTGCAAATTTTAATTCCTATTTTATGGAATTTTAATCTTTGTAAAATGCATTCATTTTAATTGATGGTTGTTTTGAAACTAAGTCATGAACTCAGAAAACGACTTCCTATTGGTGACATGATTTCATAGTTGCCTAAATTATACTTTTTCCATTTTATTAGTTTTCGTTTACTCATTACTGAAAAGTTACTTACCTAGAATGTTATTATATCATGGAGCCTGCAAGGAGCCCGATGTGGGATCCGATCTCAGGACTCCAGGATCACGCGCTGGGCCAAAGGCAGGCTCTAAACCACTGAGCCACCCAAGGATCCCTCAATAAAAAAGGTTTTAAAGCTTAAATAAGTATTACAGTACAATAAAGAAAAAGAAAGCACAACTATTCAATAGATTTTATAACTACCTAGCAGTTGGAAGTTCAATCCTTTGGTTGCAAATTGATATAATAACATTCTAGCGCCCCCCTGTCGGCGGCTCCGAGCCGGGCCCCGCTAGGAGGAAGGCGGCACCCGCGAGGGGAAGCGGGGCTGCTGATCAGCACCCCTGGAGCCAGCCCAGAGGCGCCCGGACCGCCGGCGACATCTCCGCAGAGGAGGGCGCTGAGCGCCCAGGGCTCTGAAAGCCTCTTTCGGCTACTGTGGGAGGCAACGAAGGGGAAGCCTCGTTAGCGAGGGGCGGAGGGGCTGAGACCCGCCCGAGGCCCCAGAGGAGACGCAGGGCCGCCTCGGCCTTCCCCGGCGCCTCGCACCTGCCGCGTTCGGGACTCTCCGCTGAGCCTCGGTCCCCGAGAGGGTCTTTGATGTGAAAGTGGCCCGGATCCCCTTCCCATGAATTTCCCATTAATTAGCACACTCCTTCCTCTGCCAGAGCACCCCCCCCCCCCAACCAAGAGGTAGCCGACTCCTGCCAAGCTGTCCATCCTGTGTCCCCTTTGCAAAACCGTGCCTGGTCTGAGGTTGGACTTGGGCAGAGCCACGGGCGCGACCCCTTCCCCACAGCAGACGACTTCCAGCCATGGTGTCTGAGCGCACAGGCCCTCTGCACCCGCAGCTTCCAGGTCTGGAGCTCCAGACCCCTGGTCTGCACAGGGGCTGCAAGCAGATCACCCTCCTTCTGACGAATCAACAGCGGGGCCGGGGTTGCCTGACTCTGTGTCATCGCCAGCGGCTGCATCACTCACCTTCCCTCCTCTGATCACAGAGGCGTTTTCTCATCCCACCTCACAAGAAGGGTGAGTACGGTGCAGAAAGATATTTTGAGAGAGACAGAGACCACATTCACATAACTTTTGTTACAGCACAGCACTATAATTGTTGTCGTTTATTATTAGTTATTGATGTGACTCTCTCACTGTGCTTAATGTCTAAATTAAATTGATCACAGGTCTATATGGACAGGAGGAAACATAACAGACATAGGGTTCAGCACTATCCGTGGTTTCACACATCCACTGCGGGGCTTGGCAGGAATCCCCTACAGACAAGGGGGACCGCTGTGGTTGTCAGAAAACCAGAACAAATTCTTAGAATGTCAGGTTGGGAGCTGGAGTGAAGGGAGTTTGCCTTGGTTTCTGAATCCTGGAGCTGTTTTCTCTGGAGTAGGGGGTGGGAGTGGGTGGGTGGAGATGGAGAAGAAAGGAGTTTAAACCCAGAAAGTCTTGAGAAGTCCTCTGCGCAGGCATTTCAGACAGGTGCTGGGCTAGACTCTGTGACCAGGAGTTTGGCCAAACCTGAGTGTGCCAGGCTAGTTAGCATCTGAAAGCGGGGCAGGAAACATCAGAAGCCTGCCTCTCCACAGCTCCTAGCGGCTGGAGAAAGGAAGTAGAGGAAGGATAACTGTCAGACTTGCTTCCACCCCCTCCTCCTCAAAAAACAAAAAGGAGACTTCTATTTGATGAAGGCCTCATGGGCCAGGGGTAAGGGGGGTAATGCCACTCATTAGCCAGATGATGTGGGGAGGGTAACACTTTCTGGGCCTTGGTTTTCGCTTCTGGAATAGGGATTGGTCTTTTTGATCCCTGTGGGCTTCCTTCCCATTCTGAGAAGCTGGCCTTAAAGTCAGGCCTGCTCTGGGGTGGAGGGCAGGGGGGTCTCATGGGTGAAAGACTGGGCCAGCTGAAGTTCAGAGGTATCATCTGTAGGTGTCCCGACAAGCTGAGGAGCGCTGCAGGGACGCAGTTGTCATTTGTTCATAAAGATCTTATTCTCACATTAGGGTGATCACATATTAGGGCTTTGAACAGGGGAACAAGGGATACCTGGGTGGCTCAGCGGTTTAGCGCCTGCCTTTGGCCCAGGGTGTGATCCTGGAGACCCGGGATCGAGTCCCACGTTGGGCTCCCTGCATGGAGCATGCTTCTCCCTCTGCCTGTGTCTCTGCGCCCCCTCCCCTCTGTGTCTCTCATGAATAAATAAATAAAATCTTTAAAAAAAAAAAAGAACTTAAAAAAAAAGGGAAGGAGAACAAGACATGGTCCTTGCTCTCAAGCAGTGCCTAACCGTGAAAACAAGACATACATATAGACGAAAGGAAAGCCATTCAGGATTAAAGGGCAGCTCTGAGCCCTCCTCAGGAAGCATCATAGGAAGGAGTGCTAGCTGAGTGCTCAAAAGAACAGGTTCTTACACTTCGCCGCCGAGGGACTAATTACAGTGTGCTGATTCATTGCTCAGGAAGCAGCCATCAGGTAACATTTCTAGAGCCCTTTTTGGGAAAGTAGAAGTGGAATGAATGAGGCCAAGGTCATAGGAGCCATGTCTCATAATAAGGCTTAAAAAAAATGTTCCTCGGTCCCACCCTGTGCCCTCTGTTGGCTGTGAGAGGGCTTCAGTCCCCAGGACAGGGGTGACTGAATGGCAGGAGGCCCATGTGGCAGGCCCTCCAGGACTGTCTGTTTCGATGAAGGGCATGAGATTGCACATGTTGCCATATCAGTGCCAGTCCTCCTAGTCCCCCCACAACTGCTCACAGAACCAACCCTCCTCTTCTCACTCCCTGCCGTGCTGTCAGCATCCTTGGCTCCCTCAGGCCAGCCCTAGTCACAGGAGCCTGTTGCAGGAAGTACAGGTAGGTGCCACTGGGGCTGAACCAGGTGCCGGCAAGTCGGAATCTGAAGTTGCTCCCCATCTCTTGAGGGGACACTGAGGTAATCTCTTATCTCTGATTCCCTCTGGATATCTGCTTCGTTCTGGTTGTTTTCCATAGCTGGAAATTCTCTGCCTGCTTATCAGGGTTCATGTGATAGGAAATGGCTGTCCGAGCCCCAGCTCTCTTGAATCACTCAGCTGCCAGGCCTGGGAAAATGCTTTCCAGATTGCAATTCTCATTCTCAAGACAAAGAATCTCTTAGGTCATCTGGGGTCCCATCTCTAGACCAGATCTCATCACTGTGGCCAGAGAATGCCCTATCCCTTCCCCGGAATCTGTGGGAATGGCTAGTTGTCAAAGAGGGGAGTGTGGACAGAGCCTTTTCTCTGAAATGTCTCTGCGACATTCCTGCTGCTATCAGAACAGCTCTTAATTACTCACAGGTAGAGTATTCTCTCCTGCTAAAATATGATCAATGAATTCCAGAGACCAAGAATGGGGTCCTAGAGTCATTTCTGCATCCCTAGGCTAGAGGACCAGGCTTGTAACATGAGACATGGAACGTTTTAGATATTCAGTAGACTTTTATACATAGAGGCTGTGAATGAATGGTTTCTTTAGGCTCATTTGGCAAGTAAAGAGGGCAAGGAAGTCAGCACAGAGACTGGTGGGGGGAGGGGGCTGTGTTTTATTCCTAAATGCTCTGTCTCCCTCCCAGCCCTACAGAAGACCAAAATCCACAAGCTTTGAGCAGAGTGGCATTTGCTGTGTGATATTCAGTTCCTTCACACACATTCCCTATTAATTAACACAATTCTTCCTTAGCACATAAGTTGGCAGGGACCTGCAGAATCAGAGCACTTTGAATAGCTGCCAAAATGTCCATCTTGTACCTAGTTGGCATAATGTTCAGCGTGTGAATGCTGGCTATCCAGCCGTGCTGCCAAAGAAATGACGCTTGGCTTCTGAGTTGACAGGAATGTCTCCACCTTTGCTTTTTTTCCCCATCGTGGAGTTTGCTTTTTTGTCTTTTTCCAAAGTTCAGGGCCAGTTTGTATACTCTAACCAACTTGTCATGTGGGAGAACAGTTACCTTTGAAGCAGGGTCCCATCACACTCAGCCCTGGCACTAGGATGGGAGGAGTGTTAACTACTAACTATTTAACAGAACTCTCTTCCCCAAGATCATTTGAGTCTCTACTTACAGAAAGCTGATTTGTCCCTATAATAGAGTAGATTATACTGGGGCTTCACCTCAGGCTGGCCTGAGCACCTTGATTCCTCTCTCTCATTCTTTCTGAGGAGTTATTCTTAGTTTCACAGAGCACCTTTTGCTCTGAGTGCAAAGTCACTGTCTTAAGTGTAGTGCTATAGTTCTCATGATTAACATTTGGATCACACTTAAGGGGAGGGAGGAACGGAGTAGACTGCAAATCCAAAGTTACTCTTCTTTAAAAATCAAATACATCTACTTAAAGACATTGTTCTCATTGCCATTCATTTTGAAATAACACGTTAAGAAGTGTTTACACAGGACACTCAGTTCATCCTTCTGCAGAATGTCCTCTTTGGGGCATTCAAGAGAGATGAGGTCATGGTCAGGTGCTGAGGTTCACATGGGGCTGCTCGGGGAGACATCCTGGGACTCTAGTGTTTTCAGCTCAGATGGCAAATGCCTTTTCCATACATATATGAAACAACCTCTCATATTTATAGTCAATTTCTCAAAATTATTAAATGCAATATAGTGCTTTCTGGATGTGTTGTGGGTGTTTTAAAATTGTCAGAGTTTTCGTAATTGTTGGCTGTAAAAATCTGCATGGACATGTGTTTTTTATTAAGACATAAGCTCACACATCATCCATTCATAACACATTACTGACTCTGCTCCCTCTATTAGCAGCTGGAAAAAGGAATGGAAAGTTGAATTGAAAATGAATTTATATGTTCATTTAGCTTGGTTAATTAGCTGCTGAAATAATGTCCCCAATTTTTAATGGGTGCTCCACTTGATGGATAAGACAGATGCCCAAGATGAGGTGACAGCTCAAAAAGGCACCTGGTTTATGATAATGTTTGTCAAAAACATGACAGGAAAAAGCAGGTTGGAATGTTCTATCTGCCAACAAACTAGATGCTGCCAAGCCTGGAGGCAGTTAACTGACAGCCTGTTTAAACTGAGCCTGCTTACATAATAATAGAACCATTTTGTATTCTAGATAATGCTAATGTATGCAAATTTACCAGTAATACATTTCTTAAAGTGCTGTGGACAGTAGGGCTGATTGTGTCTACAAGGGAACCTGGAGAACTGGAGGGGGAGGGTAGGAAGTAGAATGTGTAGCTCTTTGAGGGATCATACATGAGGCTTACACATGAATGTGTTTTTTTTGTACATTATCCATGCTGTCTTTCAGTTCTATTAATTGGTGTGGCCACCATCAACTTTCTGAGGCCACTTCCAGTTTGCAATGGCATCTTTTTTTTTTAGTTGCAAATCTCATTTAAATGGAATAGCGTACATTTCTGGTCTTTAAAATCTCCCTGAAGTGGATTCAGAGTCTCCATTTTGTTTTCCTCAGATATTCCAAAGTTCCCAGAGTTCATTTTATTAGGTCAAAATCATTTACCTTCTCAAGATGCTGGGGAGTATGTTGAAGGATTGCCATTCCCATTGTGTAGAGGGAGATTTGAGGTACAGTGAAGCTGAGACCTCTACCCACTTGGTATTGGGGCAACAGATAGAATTTGCTTCTCTGATTTCTAGTTAATGCACTTTTGTGTTCCCCTCCCTACAACACTACTTAGTGATGCCTGATTAAGTGTCTCATTAGACCTGCTGAAATTGAGGCATATAGGTGGAGTCACTGGTTGAAGATATCTACACTGGTAGACATCTCTTTTGGATGTGGCCAGGGAAGGGTCAGTCTCTGCTCTGCCGGGGAGCTATGCCTTGTGGAACTGTCTGCTACCCTTTCTTCTAGTTCCTTCTTTTTGTCAGGAACTGGATAACAGTATTAACTGTTTCTGATGAGAGTTTTATCCTTTCTGGTGCTGTTCTTTCATACGACAGAATGTTGAAGATAAAAGTTACCTCTGAAAACAACCAGCTTAAACTTTTCAATTGGTGGAGATTTTATGAGGAATTAGACCCACAGGGTTCAAGCAATTTTGCCTGGCAAGGCTACAACTCTCATATCTATTTAGCATCAGTGTTTGGGATGCTATACACGTAATGATTCTTTATCTTTGTTATCTAGTTGTGATTACTATTATAGCTAATTTTGCTTGAGTACTTGCTATTTGTCAAGTGACTCACATGCATTTAGTCCCTATCACAACCCTCAAAATGAGTCACTTATCCTAAGTTTGCAAGTGAAGGAGCTAAAACTAGATGAGGTTGAGTAACTTGTCTGGGGAATTGTTAAGTGAAAGACTAGGGACTTTAGTTTACAGAGCAGGCTCATGTCGGGGAGGAAAAATTTTCCTTCCATCCCTCTATGTTCTTTGGCTGGTCTCATAATAAAATTGACATAGACACTAACAGGAGAAAAATGAATTTCATAAGTACAGGAGACCCATAAAAATGAGACCCAAGAGCAAGTTGAGCAGTTGAGCCTTATACATCCTGAGCTAAGGAATGAGATAGGGACCCAGGACTTCAAAGGGGAGGGGGATGATTCATAGGACAACAAGGAGAGCAGATAGGGGGCACCTGGGTGGCTCAGTGGTTGAGCATCTGCCTTTGGCTCAAGCCATGATCCTGGAGTCCTGGGATCAAGTCCTGCATAAGGCTCCCCACAGGGAGTCTGTTTCTCTCTCTGTTTATGTCTCTGCCTCTCTCTGTGTATCTCTCATGAATAAATAAATAAAATCTTAAAAAAAAAAAAAAGGAGCAGATTGTTAGACGTTTGCCCTGCCTTACAGATAGGTCATTCAGATAAAAGTTATCTGTGGTAATAGCTCTCTATTTGGACTAGGCCCACTATCTAAATTCTTATAGGTTGTTAAGGGAGAGGTAAACGTTTTTGCTGAGTCTGCTGAGTTCTGATTGCCTTCAACTCAAATAATCCACGTGCCAAAGTGACATTTTTCGGGGTCATGTATTCTGCTCTTCTACTTTGGAAGTCCATGGCTTTACCAGTTATTTTCCCCCATCACATTTCACTTCTGCCCTGACAGGAATGATACTGTCACTCACTATCAGGATGGCCTAGAAATCTTATCACGTATGTGATGTCAATTTATAGAGGGATCTTTTGTAGCAAGAATTTCGTCTAAAAATACATAAGAGCCCTCCTGCAGATATTTTGGTTTAATTGCTATGGAATGGTTTACAGGGCAAGTTTTTTAAAGCTCTCCAAATAATTCTAAAGTTCAGCTAGGGTACTATAGAGTATTAGAGACAGAATATCTAATTCTGGACAGAATTAGAGACAGAGAATCTCATTGCCAGTGACTACCATGAAATTGCAACTGATCATGGATTTCCAGGTTGTGATGTTCTACATTTCCATGCCTACTACTGTTATCAATCGTACTCATTTGAAACAGGTCAAGAAAAGGGTTAGCTTTTTTCCAGCACTTCACACTGTCACCATGATTCCTTTTGCATTTATACTTATCTAACTGTGATCTTCATTTTGTGGAGAAATGTAATGATGCCTGAATCTGTCACCTTCCCTGGCTGTTCATCGACTTTGGTAGAGGATGCGGTGTGTTGGGCTCAGTCTGGAACACTAAGTGCCTCCATTGCCTATAATTCCATTATTTTGCAGGTGACCCCTGTGCTCAGCTGAGGAAAGTCTAACTGGTGCCCAGATCTCTTGAAAGTAACTAAGGGGAAAGCTCTCTTCTCTAGGGTGATGGTATGCTGAGTTTCCCAGTCTCTTCTGTTTCCAGTTTTGACCTTGACTGATAAGGACAGATTCTTTGACTCTAGAATTGTCCTTTCCAAGTATACCAGTGAGTAGGTTAGGTAGTGATAGTGTTGAACAGAAAACACAACAGAAGCCAGGAGCCATTATTAACTCAGACCCTTAGTAAGGGGAAATTATGCATCATGTGGCTTGCATTCAGGCAGGTGTGGGGAGGAATAAAAGAGGCTAGTAATTTCTTTGCTCCTCTATTTTATTTCTATTTTCATCTCCAGCCAGCCTAGAATTGGTCAGAACTAACTAGAAAAAGGGCCTGTGGTGCAGAGATGCTGAACACCCATATCCGCCTGAACTTCAGGACCAGTTTAGTGCAAAAAGGAATCCAAACTATTCATCTGCCTCAGGATTCTTATAACTTACTGTAAAAGAGAGCAGACAAATGGATTTTCTGGTTCTCTCATGACACTCCCCTGTTCAAGATCTTCTGATGGTTGCCCAACTGCCTTGTGGCCCATCGATCTGAGAGTAGAGCCTGGCACACAAGGCCCTCCACCATCTGACTCCTTTCTTCTCCAAGCCCCACATCAGTGTGCTCCTCATCCCAACCACTAGCCATGGTTCCAGAACATACCTTGCTGCCTCATGCATCTCTGCCTTTGATGAAGAAGTTCCTTCTGTTTGCACTTCTCTTACCCTTTCTGTCTATCTTTTGTGACCCAGCTCTAGCCTGTCCTCCTCCATGAGGTGTTTCCTGACACCTCTTTCCCAGACTGACCTGAATTTTTTTAATTCACCACACAATACCTTATTTAGATATGTGGCTGAATACTAATCTTTCTTTATCTTTCTTTCTTCTTTTTTTTTAAAAAAATATTTACTTAATTATTTGAGAGAGAGAGAGAGAGAGAGAGAGAGAGAGAGAGAGAGAGAGAAAGCCTGCACACATGCGTAGAGGGAGAAGCAGAGGGAGACGCTCTTCTAGCAGACAGTCCACCTATCAAGGAGCCCGATGTGGGGCTTGATCTCTCAACCAATGAGATCACGATCTGGGCTGAAACCAAGAGTCAGATGCTTAACTGACTGAGCCACTCAGATACCCTTGATATCACTTTCTTATACATTTGTTAAAGATTTTGTTTTATTTATTCATCATGAGAGACACAGAGAGAACGAGAGGCAGAGACACAGGCAGAGGGAGAAGAAGGGCTTCACGCAGGGAGTCTGACGTGGGACTTGATCCCGGGTCCCCAGAATCAAGCCCTGGGCTGAAGTTGGCACTAAACCTCTGAGCCACCTGAGCTGCCCTACATTTTTGTTTAAATAATTCATTATGAATGTCTGAGCTGAGATATTACATATACAAGGGTCCCGGTGCTAGGGTCACTTTTTGGCAAAGCCTCATAACATGACATTTTCCTACCTCAGTTTTTTTCATCTGTGAATGGAGATAATAATAGGATTATGGAGGAGATGAAAGAAGGTGATATCTGTAATAATGCATAGTAATAATTTATATGCCTAGTATATAACACAACAACAAAAACAATAATAATAACTGACACTTAGCACTTATACTGTGTCAGGTTCTATTCTAAAGGCTTTACATGTGTTAACTCACTTAATTTTCTGGGTAACCCCATTAGGTAGTTCCTGTTATCATTCCTATTTACAGATTAGAAAATGGAAGCCAGAGGGGTTAAGTACTTTTCCCAAGGTCATAAAGATGGTAACTGATAAAGATGGGATTTGATTCTGGGCATTCTGGCTCCAGAGTCCGTGTGTTTAACCACCATGCAAACTCCTTAAAGTGATCAAAGAGTTAATTATGATTATGTATAAATATGAGTAAAATCTGTGACTCATTCTCAGCATGGAAGCAAAGGGCCAAGGGCCAATCCACAAAGAAGCCTGCTTGGGGTCAGCCTTAAAGGTCTGAGCGGGTCCTGAGGCTTTCCCTCCAATCCCTTCACTAACATGTGGACCAGGAGAGAGGCAAAGGAAGCTTTGTTCTATCTTCAGAGAGGTTCCTGTCCATTGCCAAACAAGCAAGAAATCAAAATCTCCGCATCCGTTGAGGTTGTGCCCATTACCCTGACCCAGAAACGGCTTAAGGAGGCTTGACCGGGAGAAAGCAAGCAGAAAATTCAGCATGGTCTCTCTGCCTGCCAAGCATCTCGTCCCAGACTGTCTGGTGGAGATGAGGCAATGTGTCCCTTGGGACAGGAGGCGGTCGGCTTGCCCGGTGTCACTGGGGAGAGGGGGGAAGTGCATTTCTAAACATTCTCATTCTCTCTCAGGATCTGGCAGCTGCAGGTGGCGAGTTCTCTCCGCAGTCAGGGCGCAAACCTTTACCACTAGGGGGTGCCTAGGCATTTCGGAGAGCGTCCCGGCAAGCGGCCTTTCCAGCACCTGGGCAGTGTTCTCGGATAGAATGGATTCTTGTTTATAAGCTTGAAGTTATTGTTCTAGCTATTCTAAGCATAAACATGGGGAAAATGCTTCTTCCGGATTAAGTAAGGTCAGCTTGAACCATCCCCAGAGACACAGCTGCTTCTTCCCTCTGCTGCCAGCCTAGGGGTCCCTCTCAACCCCCACCCTCCGCTTGCTCTCTCAGCAGGGAGTGGCAGGTGGGGAAGGGCATCTGGCTCGGGCCTGCTTGTGGACTGGGTCACTGGTGGGAACAGCTGTGACAGGGATGGGCATCACCCTTGGGTTTCTTATTGGATGTGGTTTTCCAGAATGTTTGGCAAATGCCTGGCTGGCTAACTGTTCTTTCTTTCTTTCTTTCTTTTTTTTTTTTTTAAGATTTTATTTATTTATTCATGATAGACATAGAGAGAGAGAGAGGCAGAGACACAGTCAGAGGGAGAAGCAGGCTCCATTCAGGGAGCCCGACGCAGGACTCAATCCCGGGTCTCCAGGACTGCGCCCTGGGCCAAAGGCAGGCGCTAAACCACTGAGCCACCCAGGGATCCCCTGTTCTTTACTTCTGTCACATATTTGTCCATGTCTTTTCCTGTTCCATCAAAGATGATGACAGGTAAACCCAAGGAAGTGGCCCTAGGGAGACAGCAGTAGGAAAGGTAAGCAGATCCAGAACTAGGGTGGGGCAGGAGAGGCATCTAGACAGTCTCTTGCTTGCAGCTCCTGAGAGCAAGTGTCTCCTTTCATTTTGTGGTCCAGGCAGTGTTCTTGTGTCCTGCATCGTCTCAGCCCAGAATGGCCCCTGTGAGAGGTACCCTGGCAGCACTGGGCAGCGAGCTGTTTGTCTTCTGTTACCCTTTTAAACCCTTCACTCCACTTTCTTCCACTCCTACCCTCCTAAACCTCTAGCTCTTCTTGTCCAATCCTGTTCGGGTATTGTTTGATAATGATTAATAAGGACTTCCTAATCAGGCTTCTAGAATAAAAGTAGCTAACCTTTTTTTTTTTTTTTTTCCTTTTCAGTGTTGACCAAGTGCCAGCCATTCTTCCAAAGGCTCTGTAGCTACTGGCTCACTTAATTCTCTCAATGACATCGTTCTGAAGGCATCTACTTTACTAATTAGGTAACCAAGGCACAGAGAGTTTAAGAAGCTTGCCTAAGGCCACACAGTTAGTACATGGTAGAGCCACAATTTGAGTCCAGGAAGTCTTTGCCTCAGAGCCTGTAGTCTTAGGCATTATACTTCCTGACAAACCTAATTCTCATCCAAACCTGAAGGGAAAGATTGAGGTTCATTAGCCAAGTGCTCTAATCTCAGGAATCTCTAGAAGGCAATTGTCTTTCCTAAACAATCTCTGAGAGATGCTAGATTTCTAAAATAGAGCAGACTGCTTTGGGAAGGAAATTAGCTTTTACATGGAACAATCTTAGACCCTTGATCCGATCCAGAGCATTCAAGGTTCTCCAGACCAGGGCTGATTCTAAACAGAACTGCTTCCTTCCAGATTTGTGAGTGAAGTGGATTTGCCTGCTGCTTGAGCATTCCAGCCCATGCCTGCTATGGACAACCACACTGTCTTCATCTCTCCCTGCCAGTAAGTTTGCAACACACCCAAAATAAAATTCCTAAAATCACTTTCTCCATATGGCCGCATCTGATTAACCCTGAGGATCTCTGAGTCTTTCTTTATTCTGCATCCCATCACCATCTAAGTCCCAACATTTAATTAAGGACTTTTTCCAGACTTCTTCCAAAGAACTGGAATATTTTTAGAATCTTTTCTGAAATAAATGGCATTGCCTTTATGAGTTCTCAGAGATACAGTTGTTCAGGAGAGACAAGTCACAGGTAAGGCTTCCTACAGTTTGTAGAGTTTAAATGAAGTTTGGCTTTCATATCATAGTGACACTTGTGAATCTGTTGCTTAGGAAAAGCTCCCCAGACTGTGTGTGATGTTTATCTTTCCAAAGATACAAGCCTAGACTTGCTGGTGTCCTCCTTCTGTATACAGTTGTGTTCAGGTCAGCTGTCTTGGTCAGAAGGCTGCCCCGAGGGAGAGTCTCCCTAAAAGGGACCCCAGGAATTTATCTACATCTTAAAAGGCTCCATCAGCATCCGGAACTACTTCACCCTACCTTGTAAAGCACCAATTCTGCTACTCAGCAAAGGCATGGTCTCAAGGCCTAGTTTTGAGGGCATGAGTCCTGAAATTTTTTCTGTGTCATCCTTATGTAATCTTTCTTGTGTACCTGCACTGCAGCCTATGCAACCTCCCTTTACTTGCACTGGAATCTGAGGACTTGGGAATTTTACCCTATGTCTGTTCAAGCTTTCCACTGGCAGGCCTGGGCTGGCATGTCATACAAGGCTCCCCACCCCCCACCCAGTGTGTTTCTTAGAGGCTTTGCTTGTGGTGCTCCACGAATGTTTCCACTGGCTAAATCAAATCTGGCCAACAGGAATACTGGAGGGATGGTTAAACGAATGGAAACATTTACTAAATACTGCATTTGGAACGGATGGTTTTTCTGATCTCCTCATGATGATGATTAACCTCTTTGAATGGTTTTTATGCCCACGAATAGATTACTAAAAGGGATTGGGCATATTTCTATCCACGTTTTTATTGATATAAGCAATACAGTTATTTTTGGCTTCTTTGGAACTTACCCCAATTGGGGAAGGTAGCTTAACACCCCCCCACCCGACACAAACCAAAACATAATTGATCAAAAAAGAATTTCAATTAATTTATTTTTTTCTGGTGCAAGGCA
This sequence comes from Vulpes lagopus, assembly GCF_018345385.1. Classification (NCBI taxonomy): domain Eukaryota; kingdom Metazoa; phylum Chordata; class Mammalia; order Carnivora; family Canidae; genus Vulpes; species Vulpes lagopus. Next base: position 65,956,551 of record NC_054831.1, read on the forward strand.
TGGAAAATAATAGGAAAGGGAAAGTGGGGAGGATCACTCATCAAAAAATGTTTTAAGAAACTTGCCAGTTTCTATTTCAGGAAGGTTTACACTGACACTGCTAACATTGACAAATGAAGGAAAAGGAAATGCCGCTCATTAGTTGGTATTTTTGCTGTGCTGTATGTTCATGGTGTCCCTCCCACACAGAGCCCTTGATGTTTCTTCCTCTGACCCTTTCACATGACTCTGACCCCTTCTTGGTGGGGCCTTTTCCTAAGACTCCTTTGCATCACACATGGTAAGATATGATGCATCTTCTGCATAATGGCGCCCCCACTCTGGATAACTCTCCCAAGCCTCAGTTAGTTCCATCTATGTGGATGAAAGGAGCTAAGATGTTGAATTGTACTCACCAGCTCACTTATTATTTTGCTTTATGTTTCTGAAAAAACAAAAACAAAAACAAAAACAAAAAACAAAACAAAAAAACCAACCTGTTTTTTTCCTAGCTGGAAAAGTGGTAACTTGACTGTAGAAAATACAAGTGAAACATAAAGAATAAAATAACAATTTCACAAAATACTACTACAAATTTTGGGATCTTACCTTTCATATCTTGTTTTCTGAAAACAAAAATATAAACACTTGACAAAGTTTATATATCTATATATGATTTCTGTTGCATGACTAGAGTCATGGTCTACCTAGAATTTTGTGTCCTGCTTGTTTTCACTTAGAAAGGGTAGTATTTCCTGATATTTTTAAATACGTCTCAAAAAAATCATTAAAAATTTTCCCCCAGGGATCCCTGGGTGGCGCAGCGGTTTGGCGCTTGCCTTTGGCCCGGGGCGCGATCCTGGAGACCCGGGATCGAATCCCACGTCGGGCTCCCGGTGCATGGAGCCTGCTTCTCCCTCTGCCTGTGTCTCTGCCTCTCTCTCTATCTCTCTGTGACTATCATAAATAAATAAAAATTAAAAAAAATTAAAAAAAACATTTTTCCCCAGTTTCATTGAGAAATAATTGACATGCATCACTGTGTATGTTTAAGGCATGCAGTATGATGGTTTGATTTACAAATCATTGTAATGATTACCACAATAGGTTCAGCTAACATCCATCTTCTCATATAGATATAATAAAAGGAAGAAAAATGGATAAAAGGAAAAACATTATTTTCTTTGTGATGAGACCCCTACTACTTATTCTTTTAATAAGTTCCCCGTATATTGTACAGTGGTGTTATAGTCATCATTCGAAAATGTAATTTTTAATAGTTGCATGTAGCTTATCATACATGATTATATCAAGATTTATTTAACAGGTCTCCTAGTGGTCAACATTTCAGTTCCTTTTATAGTTTTTACTATGATAAAACAATGGTGAATAGCCTTTTGGTAAATTTATAGCCTCTCAGTTTCATTCCTTAGGGTAGATTTTTAGAAGAATAATATTGTGCTGAGGAGGAACACTTCTGGATATATATATATACATATATATCTCCTTCCCAGTTTCCTTTGAGAAAGTCCATTGCAATTTAAAATTCCCACCCATAGCATCTGAGAGGTCCAGCCCCACTGGAACTTCATTAGGACTGTGCATGTGTATGTTTGTGTGTGGATAAACATACCTCTACAAGTAAGTGAAATGAGACAGATAAAAAGATATGGTGTCTGAATTTTTTTTAAAGATTTATTTATTTATTTATTTATTTATTTATTTATTCATGAGAGACAGAGAGAGAGAGAGAGAGAGAGAATGGCAGAGACACAGGCAGAGGGAGAAGCAGGCTCCATGCAGGGAGCCCCATGTGGGACTGGATCCTGGGACTCCAGGATCACACACTGAGCTGAAGGCAGATGCTCAACCACTGAGCCACCAAGGCATCCCTGGTGTCTGACTTTTTAAAAATTAAAAATGTTTTCTCCAGGTTTAATGACATATAATTGACATGTAATTGACACGATGGTGTATATTTTAACTTGCATGTTTTATAACTAGTGAGATTGAGTACTTTTACATAGACATTTGGATAGATCAAATGATCAGCTATTGACTTGAATTATATTCATTTTCCCAGAGGATTTATATGGATGTTAAAACAAGATTTGTGTGTATATATTTTTATCTTTATGTTCCTTATTATCATAAAGGCTGATGTAAAACCAGCTTTCAGGGCTGGATACCTTATATATATATGAGATGAAATGTAAATCACAGAATCATTGTCGGATTTAAGAATGAATCAGATCATACAAAGAGACACATGGCAGCAGTAGGAGAAGCATGAGAGGGATGGCCTAAAGCTGGTAAGGAAATAATGATACTGTTGGTAAATGACAAATGTGAAAAGGAAATGAGTAATAGTCCCCCAATTTCATTTTTATAATTTTATTCCAATGAATCTAGATGCCATCCATAAGGTAGGCAGCTTCTGTATACATCACCACCTGGGAAGCTTGGAACACAGTAATTAGGGTCACTGTCTTTGTACCCAGGACTGGCTTGGGGCCAGGTATTTTCTGCTTATCCCCAACTGACCTTGAGCAAATCTTACCTAACCTCTCTTATCCTCAATTCCATTAACTGCAGTATGGGGATATTAATGCCTACTTTTCTGTGTTGTGAGAGTGAAAAGGAAAACTTTATATAAGCCCTCAGCACTGTGTCTGATACACGATAGGAGCCTGATACATGGTGGCAGTAACTGTGGTCATCTATGGGTATGTCATCTGCCACCAGTATCTTGTACTGAAGGCAGTGTGCCTTTTCTCCATGGCATTGTTGGGCAGTAAAATGATGGGGAAATAAGTCTAATTCCTTCTTTTCATTAATGCAGATTTAGCCACGTGGCCTGTTATCCAGTTAAATTCACCATCCCCCACTCTGTTGCAAGTGATGCTGTTTATACAGCTAGACACCACCTCATGCTTTTTAAAATGACCCAAATCTTAAAAGACTGACTATATCAAGTGTTGATGAGGATATAGAGAAAGTGGAACTCATGTCTACTCCTGTCGGGAATGTAAAATGGTACAATTACTCAGGAAAACAATTTAGCACTTTCTTAAAAAGTTAAACATACACAGACCATATGATCCAACCATTCTACTTCTAGATTTGTACCCAAGAAAGAAAACCAAAAATGTGTTCATACAAAGACTTGTTCACAAATATTCATCAATGCTTTATTGGTAATAGCCCCAAACTTGACACAACCCAAATGTTCATCAACAATTAAGTGGATAAACAAATTATGGCACACTCATATAATGGAAAACATTCAGCAATAAAAAGGAATAAAGTATTGGTACACAGAGCAACATGGATGAATGTCAAGATGATTATACTGAGTGAAAGAAACCACACACACTAAATAGTACATACTATCTGACTTCATTTATATGAAATTTTAGAAACTGACAGAAAGCAGATCAGAGGTTGGGTGTCAGAGAGATATGGGAGGAAGAAATTACAAAGGGGTATGAAGAGACTTGAGGCTGATGGATATAGTCATTTGGCCTACTGATGGTTTCAAGGGGGTATCCTATATCAAAACTTATCAAATGATACACTTTATATATGCTTCAATGATTGTATGTTCATTACCCCTTGATAATGGTGCCTAAGAAAAGACCAATCAATTATATATCAGTGAGTTTCAATACTCATTCATATTAGACTATGGATTTGACTAATAGGTATGATAATGAACAGGGGTGCAGACCCAGAGGTCTCTAACTTCAAAGGCTGTTTTTCTTTTTTTAAAGATTTTATTTATTTATTCATGACAGACACACAGAGAAAGGCAGAGACACAGCAGAGGCAGAAGCAGGATCCCCATGGGGAAGCCGATGCGGGACTCAATCCCAGGACCCTGGGATCATGATCTAAGGTGAAGGCAGATGCTTAACCACTGAGCCACCCAGGTGCCCTCAAAGGCTGTGTTTTGATTGAGTCACATACCTCTTGTAATTGAAATGTTGAGACTCTTGAACTCATGTCTTTTGGCTCCTAAAGCAGTTCTATTTCTATTCATTTCTTTTCATTTATTTCATGGTTAGGACTAACTTTTATTTTTATTTTTTTATTTTTTAAAGATTTGATTTTATTTATTTTGACAGAGAGCAACAGAGCACAAGCAGGTGGAGGGGCAGAGGGAGAGGGAGAAGCAGGCTCTCCACTGATCAGGGAGCCCCATGCAGGGTTCAATCATGACCTGAGCCGAAGGCAGATGCCCAACCATCTGAGCCACCTCATTGCCTCCAGAACAACTTTTAATCACATGCATCACACAAATGTATAACCTGAATATTAAAATTTGAACCTATTAGAATCTGTTTTCTCCTACATCTACTCCCAGTGCTGCTTTCCACTCCTTTTTGCCCCCAGGAGGCAAACCCACCTATTAGAATATTAGATATTAATTATTGGTTAAGGGATGTACCCAGGGGAACTCAACAACAGAGGCAAAGATAAGAGATGTTAGGTGTGACACATGCACCTCAAGTGCTTCCCAATGACAAAAGTCCCTGTTGTGACTGACAGCTACCATCCATTTGTTTTCTTTAGCCTCTCCTTTTTGTCCTTCTACATCATTAGCAATAGTCCTTTCATGCAAAAGAGCTAATAACCAGTCAGCCCTTCCAGATACCACAGGAAAAATCTGGACTCCCAAGGCATGCCTCCAACCTAAGAGAGGCCCTTCCCCACAGAACCCAAGTGGGATCCAGGAGCTACACTGGCATAGGTAGGCTCCTCTGCAACCCTTCACCTTGGGCTGATCTTCTTCCTTCATGGTTTGGTGGGCAAGAAATCCAGTTGCCATGGCAACTTCCAGCAGCCATTTCAGGCTAGATAGAACATTCCCTAAGGCTCTTCTCCATCTGTGTGTCCTTGGCAATCTCCCTGCCTTGGTGAAGTAGGTGGGGAACCACTTCCTCTAGGGATCTCCCCCAGCTCACAGATAGCATAAATGGGCAGGGGAACTGAGTTGCCATGGCAGCAACTCCTCTAGTTCTTCCACTTGAAGAAAGTCTGGCTCAAGGGATCTTCCTGGTGCTCCCAGTGGCAAAGTCAGCAAGGAACTGCATTATCTTAATAGTTTCCACAAGATCTTTCCAAGAGAATGGTTGGCTTTGTAGGGTGGCTGCTGGGGGATGGGCAAGGAGTTTGGCTGAAGAGGTCTGTTCCCAGGGACCTCACTGCCATGGTGACATCCCCAGTGGCAGGAACAGGGCAGGCTTCTAACCAGCTAAGCCCTGATGCCACCTTTCATGTCTGTTCTTGTTCCTCTCTGCTGCCTTTCTTCATTTTCACAAGCCCCAGGGATTCTGTTGGCTACACCCCTCCTAATTCTTGTGATCACTGTGACTATGCTTTTCCCTTGCTCAGGACTAGTTTCAGGTAGGCTGCTATCATTGTCTGTGTTCACCTTCTCTGCTGTTCATAATTCCACAGGCAAAAAAAAAAAAAAATTCCCCTTGAAAAAAAGATAGGCTTTGTGTGCAAGACAATGGGGATAGAGGAGAATAACAAAAATAATGATCACAGGAGAGTCCAACCAATTCTGTAAGTTATAACCGTGTTCATCCATGTGAGGGCATCCTTTCCCTTCAGGCCTCAGATGATCTTCTCATTCCTAGTCTTGGAACCTTTGATGGGAACAATGGTGGCTTTGATACTCAAACACTTGGGGTTGAATCCTGTTTCAAGCTATTCCTACTAGTTGAGAAATCACAGGCAAGTCATATTCTTTTCTGGGTGTCTATTTTCTTATCTGTAGAAAGCAAAATTAAAACGTTCCTCACATACTGTGGTGAGAATCAAGAGATGTAATATACATGAAAGTACTTTGCCAGTATTCAGGCACTTTACAAATCTTGATTATTTTCATAATTTTCATTCTCATGGAGCATTCTTAATTGATTGGTTCATTCAATTATTCATTTGAATGAATGAGGGAGCTCATTCTAATACTTCCTTTCAGGCAGGTTACATAACCTCCAGGAGGGTCACTTTTCTCAGCTGTACAGTGGGCTAACCACAATCTCAAAGTATGATTTTGAAGATTAATGAAGTACTGACTTATAAATATATATGCCAGTGCCAGGCAGAGTACCTACTCAATTAATGGTAATTGTTGTTATCGATTATCTGCTGTAAATTCTTTTAGGTTTCTCCTTAAAAGTCTTGAGTCATGCTGCTGTGACTCAGGTCTTCCTCATTATTCTCTTTAGCACTTTTAAAGGCTGAGAATTAACAAAGAAGGATGGGGCCAAGTAGAGACTGTCACCAGGATCAGGGGTTATTTGAAATGATAGAGGAGACCATAATACTTTTCAAATCTCTTTACACTCAGTGTAGGGTCAGCAAATTTGGCCCTAACTCTTGGAGGAGGCACAGGTTTCTCTGGGGAAACTTCTCCGTGGTTGCCTCTTCCTCCCTGCCTTGGCCCTTTCTGTCCCCATGGGCCAAGGGTCAATACCCTCTTGCTGACACCATTGGGACTCTCACTCAGGCCTGCCTTCCCTCATATCAGCTCTCAGGCCTTCTCTGAGGGTCCTCCCTTCTTCCAAGCTCACCTAACCCACTGTTAGCTATTCCTCTCAAGTATAACTCAGTGTTCAGCAGTCTAATCAATAATTTATAGATAAGACATTAAAAAATAATGAACACTTAAAACACTGCCCCTCCCAGAAAATAATTTTGCAGTTCAAGTGGGGCTTTCAAAGGCTTCACTCCTAACCCCTTTGTAAAAGCTTTCATAGCTACATCAGCCTGCAGTGACTTAGCCTGCTTTTTCTCCCTGAACTACTACTAAGCTTAGAGCATTTTAGATTTAATTGTGCTTTGATTATTTCATGTACTAGTCTTTTATCTCCAGTGAGATTGTAAATTTCTCAAGGGTAGGAATTTTTTTAAAATTCTTCTTGATATATCCTACTCTGACCAGCAGTGTTGGGCATAAAGTAGATTCTCAGTAAAAAATTTACAATTGTTTTCTAATGGTGAGAATTCACTCAGCCAGGAAAATGGCTTCTAACACCTTGAGTTACATTTGGAAAACTGAGTTATCCTAAATTCCTGATTGATTCTAAAAACAACTATTTTAGGGGTTCTGTCTCTGTATCCTTCCTAAACAACCACACTAGGATGATTTTATTTAAATGAGGATGTCATTTCAAGTGGTGTAGCTTCAAAAGATTTCTTGTGATGGTTTTATATAAATTTGTATCCAAAGAAGCAATTGTGGACTTGCAATATACCTATTCTAAACTATCTAATTATTTCTGATAAACCACTGGATATCTTCATTCCAGGAAGTCCAAGTTTAAAATAGGTCCTCTTATGGGAAGTGATGCATAATGGAATTGCATCTTCCTTATTGATTAGATATTTTTAAGATGTGCCTTTTGCTCAAAACCAAAGGACAGAGATATAAGAAGAGCACACTCTAAAATAGTTAGATTAGAAAAAAATAGCAGATAAAGGAAAAATAAATGTTAAAATTAGCTAAGTTATCTCAATTTGTAAAGAAAGTTTTTTTTCCCTTCACTCTTAGCAATGGGAAGGAGAGAGTTTCTCAGACATAGAGCCCCTCCAGGAAGACTGTTGGTCTCCAGTTCCTCCAGGTATAAAGAAATTTTAATATCATACAAGATGTTATCAACTGTCACAAGGATATATAAGGGTAGAGTTGTTCTCAAAGGTAGCAGTCAATGCATCAAGTTCTTTTTTTTTCTGGGGGATAAATTATTATTTTTTTTTCTGGGGGATAAATTAAAATGCCCTTTAAAAGGCAGTGCATTAGTTCACAAGGGTCAAAGTAACATCCTCTATAATGACAAGGAGCCTGGCTTTCTTCTGATGGCTGTTTGCATAATTGAGTTATGCTCAGTCACACCACCAGATGAAAGTGAGGTAAGAAGGACTTCAGGATTAGTTTTCCTTCAGGAAATGGCCAGAGGAAAAGTTGGGTACCTTGGGTTGTCATATGGGGACAGATACTGGGAAGGGAAGAGACATGGTTCCTGGTTACCTTGGTCCCCATATTTGGAGGATATGGGAGTAGGACATGTCATTGGTGCTACGGTCTTTCATTAAGATCCTCAAATTCCCTTTGAGGACTGAAGCATTAAGTCCCCTGGTTACCAGGAGTATTGGCTGTTGTTAGTTCACTACTGAGTTCTTTCTAGTGTCAATAGTTTAACAGAACTGCCTTGACCAAGGTCAGGCCCTCTCTCTAGGGAAGCTATATCCAATGCCCTGTTAATAAAAACTCAGCCCCCATGCCTCGCTTTGGGCTCTTAGGGGTCATCAGCTCTATTGTTCTTGTGTGATGATGCTGAAGTCTGCATGAAGACTGCACCACAGTACAACCTGTCCCTCTCCCTGTCCTACTTCCTTCTCTCCCACGAGTGTTGATACCAAGAGCACTTCCTACAAACTCCCTCACACAGCTCCATCTCAGAGTCTGTTTCCTTGGGGGCATCTGAACTAAGATAGAGCATCTTTTAAGTTTTGAATGAGGATTGAGACTTTTCTACCAGGGAAGTTCTCGGATGGTAAAAAACCTAGGATCTTAAAACTCAATAGGGCAGTATTAGCTAATCTTTTAGAGGAAGAGCTGAGACCAGAGAGACTAAAGGTCCAAGGTCACACAGTAGATACCAAATGAAGGCCAGTGCTGGAACTCAGTTGTCATGACTCCTGAAGTGGGGTTTTTACCCACATTATGTGGCTGCTCTGACATTGCCATGGTGGGAAGCAACAGCTGATAAGCAGGTGGTAATGACTTGCTCCCTTCAGAGAAAAGCATGATGAGAAAGAGATACTGAACCAATGAAGGGCCCACTGCATTCCTATTCAGATTTGTGTTGAAAAGGGGCTGTGAGGAGATGTCCTGGTTCCATTGCTGATGACCTTCCTTCAGTTTTTTCCTTTGGATGCTGAGGGGGTTATGTTATGAAATAGGTAATAAATGTCGCAGAGATGAATGAGGAGCTAAAGAACCCTCCAGGCTTCTCTAGCTCAGCTGGTCTCACAATAACAATCTTGGCAAGAAGGGCTGCTGCCAGAGTAACAGCAGTAAAAGGTTCCTGAGCCCAGGCAATCTGCAGAGTTAGTACGTGTACAAAGCATTCCGATGATTACACTCTTACTGTTTACTGGATCATTCTTACAAAATGCTTCACAGGCACTGATTCATTTTCCCCAGATATCACTTACCATATTATTGTCTTCTTTTAGTGAATGAGTCTGAATCTTTCCAGTTTGGGAAGGTCTACTTTTCCTGTACACTGTTGCTTTCCTTTCTGTCAACCTCTCCCCTTCTCCCTCCATGGCTTCTTAACACAATGTGGGTGGGATTGATTCCTGACCACCCCAGCCCTCAGCCAAAGGTGGAGGAGGTCCTGACTGGCTTAAACCAATCAGCAGCATCTTGTCCCCATTGCCATAGTAACTGGCTCAGAGATTACCTTACTATTTCTAAACCTATATTGGTCAACCCCTGACATTGTCTCAGTGATTAGTTCTGAAGGGTATGAGAACTAAGTTGAGTCAGAGTAGAAGACTTTTGATGGTTAGAGAAATAAAAATTCCATCTCCTCTAAGATGGGAGGATGTGGAAATTGGAGATTTGGGACTGATGCGACCATCAATCCACTTTATCTTAGAGGAGTTTAGCCAGAAGATGAAGCTAACACACAGAGAAGGGTAGAGCAGAGTCAATAACCAAGACTGTATTGGAGTCTTGGTCAAAACAGCATCTGAACCTGACTCTATCTTTGGATTTTTCAGTGATGCATGCAATATATTAATATCCTGTATAGTTCCAGTAGGGTTTTCTGTTTCCTGCAACCAAATACATGCTGCTTGAACACTTCCTGTAGAGACTGCTTTCTCTACACAGACCCCTTTCCTATGCAGTCCTAATCTGGTCCTTCCTAGCAATGAACAATTTAAAAATGGAAATAGAACTCTTGCCAAGAGGAAGCCAAAAGACTAGTACAAAGAGCATCCATTGATGGATTTATCCAATAATTTTGTCTCACTTTGGTGCTCAAGGTCTCAAGTTGTAGGCCACTGTATCTTGGTCTATCCAAATGATGGGCTTCCCTAAGTAGTGTACAGTATCCATGAGGGCAGGAGCAGTGTATCATATGACTTGAATATAATCCTACAGTGCTAAATAAAATGCTTTTGCACCATGTAAGTGCTCAGAAAATTGAAGTTGAACTCAAGTAAATTCAAGGCCAGTCACTGCAATTAGCACATCTTCTAGAAGCTAGGGAGAAAGGATATTCCCCACACCACTGTCAAGTCTGGGATATAAAGTAAACTGCCTTGGCCAAACTCTTTCCCTGTTGAATCACAAGCAACTGGTACAGGGTCTGGTCCAGAGGTAGGCAGTCATTTGTTGGATAAATTCACTTTTAATTTGTTACCACACAACTCATTTGTTCACTTAACAATTCTGAGCAATTCTACTTTTCTGTTCTCCTTAACCTTCCTTTCCCATAACATAACCTCCCTTACAAACTAATTCTCATTCAATAACCTTGGGTTAAACGTGACCAAGAAAAGAGTGGACATCCTTTGCATTTTCACCAGTAAATCCTTACATCTCCCTCTACCTGCACACATTTATTTGTTCATGTAACAGATACTTGTTGAACATTCACTACAACCAGGTCCTACAAAGACAAAAATATAGATTAAATCTCTTCTTTGTATATTCTAGGGGAGAGAGTGCATACAAATAATCAAATAAGACAGACAAACAGTATACTTTCAAATAGTGATTATGTACTATGAGGAAAATATATCAGAGTAAAGAGTCAGACAGGGACTTGGGGTAAGTGGGGTGGGATGGAATTATCCCAGTGAGTCAAGAAAAGCCTCTTTGAAGAAATAATATTTAATCAGGGATTTGAATGATAAGGGAAAACCATATTAAGATTTATAAGAATGACCTGGCAGATGGAATAGCAAATATAAACTCTGAGATGGAACAAATGTTGTTTGGTGTAGGAAGAGCAAGAAGACTGGAGTGTAGGGTGAGAGGAGGGGTAGAAGATGAGGTCCATGGACTGGAGAAGTGTGGGTCATACAGGGCTAAGGACCATTTCTGCTTTCCCTTCACAGGAAAATGGAAGATTCCCCCTCACTTGAAACATTTTCTTCTGTTGCGTATCTGTGATACCAATGGCTGCCTGCTTCTCCTCTTGCCTCTGAACCTCTCAATCTCAGTCTTCTTTGCCTCTTTCACTGAACTTTTTAAAAAAAGATTTATTTATTTTAGAGAGCAGAGTGAGAGCAGGCACGCATAGTGGGGTGAGGGGCAGAGGGAGAGGGAGAGAGAGAATCTCAAGCCTACTCCCTGCTGAGCATGGAGCCTGACCTGGGGCTGATCCCATGGCCCTGAGATCATGACTTGAGCTGAAATCAAGAGTTGGAGGCTTAACCTACTGAGCCACCCAGGCACCCCTCTTTCCCTGAACCTTTTAATGTCAGAGTGTACCAGAATTTATTCCTTAGATCTGTTCTTTCTCTACTTTCTCTTTCTTTCATGTATCTTCTCTCCTCCTCTTTCTTCTCTTTCTCTGTGTCTCTCTCAGTCTCTCCTTTCTCTCTTGTTTTATCCAGTACCATGGCTTTAAATATCATCAACATGGTCACTGAGATTGGACAGCATTGACTTCTCTTAGCCTCAGACTCATATATTTAGCATCCTCCTCAACAGCTCCATTTTGAGGACAAAATAAGCATCTTGAAATTAACATGTAAAAACAACACTCTTGATTTCACACATTCCCAACATGTACTTTCTGAAGTTTCCAGTATCTTATTAATGGTACCACTAAGTTGCTCAAGCCAAGAATCTGGGTGTCATTCTTGATTTATCCTTTTCCTTACACCCCATATCTAGCTCATCATCTAGCTTCATGGCTCTATCTTCAGAATCTTAAATCTGTCCATTTTACTACATTGCCACCATCACTAACCTTTCATGTCCTACATCTGTTCCTATCTTGTTACTCCACCCTTCAAAAATCTGTCATTCATAAAACAGACAAGATGGTTTCTAAAAATATAGTCAGTTCACAAGAATTACTGTTTAATACTCTTCAATACCTTCCAATAGTTTTTTAAAACTGTAGTAAAACACATGTAACATAAGATTTACCATTTTAAACATTTTTAAGTGTGCAATTCAGTGGCATTAAGTACATTCACATTTTGTGTAACCATCACACAATCCATTTACAGAACCTTTTAATAATCCCAACCTGAAACTGTATGCATTAAATAAATCCAAATCCTCCCCTCCACCCAGTTCCTGATAACCACTGTTCTACTTTCTGTGCCTATGAATTTGATTATTCTCGGTACCTAAAAAAAATGAAATCATATAATATGTGTCTGGTTTATTTCAGTTGGTATAATATTCATGTTGTAGCATATATTGGAATTTCACTTTTTAAAGCTGAATAATATTCCATTGTATGTTTATAACACATTTTGTTCATCCATTTTTCTGTTGGACATTTCGACTGTTCCTACTGTTTGGCTATTGTGAATGATACTGTTAGAATATTGGTGTACAAATATCTATTCAGGTCCTTGCTGTCAGTTCTTTTGGGTATATACCTAGAAGTTATCCTGGATCATATGGTAATTCCATGTATAATTTTTTTGAGGAAACACCATATAGTTTTCCACCATGGCTGCATCATTTTATATTCCCATCAGTAATGCTCATGGGTTCCAATTTCTTCTCTTTCATTTTCTTTGTAAAATAATAACCATCCTAATAAATGGAAAGTGATATCTCATTGTAGTTTCATTTGAATTTTCATAATGATTGGTGATTTTGAGCATCTTTTCATGTGCTTTTTGGCCATTTATATATCTTCTTTGAGGCGAGGTCTTTTTAAGTGCTTTGGCCGGTTTTGAATTGAGTTGTCTGGTTTTTGTCATTGAGTTGTAGAAGTTCTTTATATATTCTAGGTATTAATCTCTTATCAGATATATGACTTGAAAGTGTTTTTTTCCAGTCTATAGGGTAGCTTTTTACTCTCTTAATGGTGTCATTTGATGCACAAAATTCTCAATTTTGCTGAAGTCTAATTTATTTATTTTTGTTGTTGTTGCTTGTGTTGTGGTGTTATATCCAAGAAATTATTGTGAAATCCAATGTCAAGGAGTTTTTTTCCAATGATTTTTTTCAGAGTTTTATAATTTTAGTTCCTATGTGTAGGTCTTTGATTCATTTTGAATTAATTTTTCTATCTTGTCTTCCATTAGCTTTTAAAATAAAAGCCAGGGGCAGTCCTGGTGGCTCAGAGGTTTAGCTTTGCCTTTAGCCCCGGGTGTGATCCTGAAGACCCGGGATCGAGTCCCATGTCGGGCTCCTTGCATGGAAGCTGTTTCTCCCTCTGCCTGTGTCTCTGCCTCTCTCTCTCTCTCTCTCTCTCTCTCTCTGTGTGTGTGTGTGTGTGTGTGTGTGTCTCTCATGAGTAAATAAATAAAATCTTAAGAAAAAAAAGCCAAATTGGATTTGGCATATCTCTCCAACTTTATCTCAGCACTCCAACCTCCCCATTCCACTCTACTCCACCCATGATAGGTGGTTTCCTTTCTCTATTTTTGCCCCAGTTTTATTAAGACATAATGATATATAAAATTGTGTAAATTTGAGGTATAACAGGTTGACTTGATACATTTATTTATTGCTAAATAATTAACCCCATAGCATTAACTAACACTTCCATCCCCTCACATATTTTTAACACACTAAGCTCTTGTCCATATCTGAGGGTTATACTTGTTTCCTCTGTCTCGATGACTTTTTGCATGGCTGGTTCATGCTCACCTTTCAGATTACAGCTCAAACATCATGTTCCTCCAGAGGCTTTGTCAACTCTTTCTTTTCTACTTCTTCTTCCCATTTGTCTTTCTGCTCTTTCCAGGTTATTCTTTTTTATTCCACCCCATTTATTTCCTTTATAGCACTTAGAAAATCTGTAAGTGCTCTGTTTATTTATTTATTTATTTATTTATTTATTTATTTTGTTTGTTTGTTTCTTTTTCATCTCCTTTCCTGTGGAGGATCTGTCTGGATTACAGCTATACCCCCTGCACTAAACACTACTGGCACACAGTAGGTCCTTATACAGTTTTAATAAATGAATGACTACATACAAGAATAAATCATTGAATGAATGGGAAATTAACTAGTCCTTAGCTAAGAATTCTCAGTTTTTTAAAAATATGCCTTTTGCTTAGCCTTAGAACAATGGAAAAGTATTCTTATCTTTTAATGTGGTTAATCAGCCTATTAGTAATGTTGATCTCAAAGATTGCTTATTTTTCTTTATTTTAGATGGGTTAGGATTTTTTACTATGGATTAGGTCTATTTGCAGTCTAATTTTGCCATGTTTGGATTTGACTAAATTTGCTCTGCCATTTTACTTTGAAGACTGAGGCTGAGTAAACTTATGGAGAAGCTGATAAATAGGCCTGTCTAGAATGATAAATAGGCCTTTCTAGTGTGAGAGGTGGGGTAAGAGTGGGTGATGGTGGTAGTGGGGAATATTCAGAGAAGGGTTTAGTGGGACTATTCATTTTCAAGCAATATGCCATGGAAGTAACCCTTTGGTGATTATTGATTCTTGTTCTGAAAAAGAAAATGTATACAAGGGCTTCTACTGGATGTAGAAGGTGATAGTTTTCTAAGCAGTTCACATAATAACTCATTCATGATTAATATTGAATTAGACAAGCTGTTTATTAGATAATAATTATCTCTGGCAGAGAACTGCCATTGCTAAGCAAGAGGAGGAGTGGTCACTCATTTATATCAGGCTGAACGGCTGAATAACAAGGGTTCAGGCAAGGCTCCTTGTTTAAGACATTTTGCAAAAACAAGGAGAGTATTTTCTGTAGATGAGTGAACTATGGTTGGCTATCTGGAAGTGTGTTCTGACTCTGATGTTTATGTTAATTGGCCAGCTGGTCTTTGGGAGAACTTGCATGGAGATGTCTTTGTGTGAATCCCTTCAAAGTGTGTACAAAAATGGTTGTCCTTTGCTGTGACTTGATCTCAAATGAGCTATTTGAGATCATTAAAATATAAACAAGATAGATCTTGCTGTTTAAACAGTATCAGAATTTGTCTTTGATCTGGTGCCCTGGATACACTTGACTCCCTTCTCTGAATTTTCTTATTGTTCATTTCTCTGTTACATTCTTTATCTTATCTCCTTCACAATAAGCTCTTGCAGGGTAACACCTTGCTTGATTTATCACTGCATCCTCCATAGCCTATGGTACCGGGCTTTCAGATACAAAAATTGATAGTAATGATGATAATAATTAACATTTATTGTGCCTATGTGCTGTGCCTATGTGCCAGACTCTGTGGTTTGTAGTAACTTAAATTTTCCCAACAATCTCTTGAAATATGTATTATTAAAATTCCTGTTATCTTATGAACGAATTAAGGCATAGAATTATTAATTAGCTTCCCAGTGATCACATAAGCAAGTATTTGACCAGGCCATTTGCTCTAGAAACTGATCTCAACCACTAAACTATATAATAGGTGATGAATAAATGTATGTTGAATATAAGGTACCTATCTATGCTTTTGGGTAGTGAAGGTTATTTGACTCCAGACCATAACAGACCTGGAAAATCCCTATTGATTTTTACCAATTTTGAGCATTATTTAATCTGGAGGATTTCTAGAAGATCAAGTTAGGAAGAACCTTAATGCTCATTTATTTATATACATTTATTTTATTTAAATACAAATATTCATTCATTTAAAAACTATATGTTAAATACAAAATATGTGTCAGGCCCCTGCTAGGTATGAAGTTATGATAGAGAACAAAAGAAATAAGGTTTGAGTACTGGCGTAGCTTACTTTCAAGTGGGAATAATGGGCATTGACATATAGTTACACTAAATGAACATATGAATTACTACTAATTGGGGTGTTGCTTTGAAGAGGACACTAGTCCCAGAGAGCACATAACAGGAACCTGAGCAGGTCCAGGTGTCAGAAAAGGCTTCTATGAAGAAGGCATCTTTTAGTTGGTTTGGCTGGAATACTGCTGGTTCTTTGTAAGAGTTTATATATTTTCTACTTATGACATTTTTTGCTCATGTTCAGTTTCCAGATACATGCCCAGAGAGTTCCTAGCTCTAATTTCCCTGAATTGTTCCTTTCCTTAATTTTCACATTTCTCTTGGTTTCCAGGATCATTCATTTACTTATGTCCACACACCCCTCCTTCTCCTCTATTCTGTCGATTAGGGGTGTGAGCAATAGCCCACGTCATCCCTGGTCCCTCATGCCATTCCTGGCCTCTGATGCATCACTTTAATGACACTGCTGACACCTACACAGTTCTTCTAAAATTCCTCCATTAGTCATTTCTTTGGTCAGGGCTCTTAAGGTCCTTTTAAAATTCATAAATTCTCTCTGAGAAGGTGGCACATCTAGCCATTTTTTAGCTATTAGTTTTTCTCATCAACTGGGTTCGGAGAACAGGGCCATGAGGTGATTTTTAATAAAGCATTTGAAGAAATATGAAGCAATGCCTTGGAAGAGATGCTTCCACAAAAACTAAGCAGCCCTGAAGGGGTTCCAAAGGAAGTAGGAGATGCTGACAGAAGGGAAGAGTGACTCCCAAGCCAACCACTTAATAAGATAGGCAGGAAGAATGAAGGGCAGTTATTCTGTTGCTACCCTTCATCTCTTCAGACTGCCTTATTTTGGCAAGGTGAGTTCTGGGTGACCACATAATTTATTGCCCTAACAAGGGCACTTTTGAGAATGAAATAGGGGAACTTTTAAAAATTATATAGGATCAACAGTTATAAACAAGGATGATTGTCCTGGGCAAACAAGGACATATTATCCCTTTAGTTATAGGAGGTGTGGGGGAGGAATTTCCCTGAAAGGTATAATAAAGAACTTTGCATTCTGTCCCTAGGAGTCAAAAAACAAAAACAAAAACAAAAACACCCTGCTCCTTCCTCCTCGGTCCATACACAGTCACAAAACAATTTTTTAATTTAAAAATTTTTTAAAAATGTATTGATTTGTATTTCCATATTCTTGGTTTAGAGTAAAAGTTGCAATGCTTTTACTCCAAATGGACAGGTAGTTTGGGGGCAAGTTGTAAAGGGGTTGAATGTCGTGCTGAGGAACATCAACTTAGTCCTGTCTGCACAAAGAAACTGTCAGGGGAAGGATGCAAAATGACTCGGGGCTTACAAATACCACTCTGGAGATGATGGAGAGAGTGGGTGGGTGTAGTGAACACATTGGAAACAGAGATGCTTTTGACAGTAAGTACGACAAGACTGTGGTCCCAGTGAAGGTGCTAAGGATCTGAGTGAGAGCAGAGGTGGAGGTCACAGAGAGAAGGGGCTATATTTGAAAGATATTGTGCAACTAGAATCGATAGCACTTGATGAATTACGGGATGTGGGGAATGAAGAAGGAATAAAAGATGATTCAGGTTCCCAGAAAGACTGACTAAGATGAAGGGCAATGCTGTTAGCCCAGATCGGGAACCCAGAAAGAGGAATGAGACTGGGGACACGATCAGTTTTATTTTTTTTAATGTAAAATTTAAAGAACATGTATTATGTGCCAGGGCTTTGCTGGCACTTTCTGTATAATCTTACCTGGTCCTCTCAGTAGACTTTGAAAAGAGGTCTTGTTATTATCCCTATTTTGCAAAGTAGGAAACTGAAGCATGGAGGGGTTAAGTGCCTTGCTCTGGCCACCTAGCTAATACATGGTGGGGATGGAATGTGAAAGTAGCAACGATTCCCATTCTTATCATTGTGCCCACTTCTTGGGAGATGAAGATTGAATATATCCAGGTGGTAGCAGTCTGGGACTGACTAATTATTGATGTAAATTTGGCAGATGAAAATCTAGTTCTTTTTCTGATTTGCTTTTATTTTCCTTCTATTTAGGTGTGAGTATTTATAAGGTATGACATGGAATCCCATTCTCTTCCCTCTCTTGATTGTATCCACTTTGATGGCTGCAACCGTAACATCCGTGGGGCGGCTCCAAAGCCTCAATCTCAGGGACTGACAAACAGTTGCAGATCTTTAAACATCCCTAATTGCATGGCTGCTGCCATGAAAGTATTTAAACCTAATTGAGGATCCACAGTGCAAGATTTTAAGGCCTAGGAAGGGCCTTATGTATCGAATTATTGACAGGACTCTGCCGAAGGTTCCTGTAGTTGTAACTTGTGCTGTACAATACAATTTTAAATTTAATTAAAAGTATATATATATATACGTGTGTGTGTATATATATATGTATATCATATGTATATGTGATATGTGAGCAAAATATTTCATCAGTCTCATTAGCCAAATATGAATGCTCAGTGGCCATTTGTGACTAGTGGCTACCATGATGCACAATGCTAATATGGAACATTTTCATCAGTACTGAATGTTTTATTGGATAGTGCTGTAGATTAACCAACTATCCACATCTAAATCCAAAATTACCTTCTCCTTGATTACCTCAACTTCATACTTCATCATCGTTAAGGACTGGATTGTATCCCCCCCCCAAATTTGTATTTTCAAGACCCTTAGTGTGACTGTATTTAGAGACAGCGACTTTAGGGAGTTAATTAGGGTTAAATGATGTCATAAGGATAGGATCCTAATATGATAGAGCAGTTGTCCCTGTAAGAAGAGGAAGAGACACCAGAGATCTCTTTTTTTCTGCCCGTGACAAGGCAAAGACCATATGAGGACTCAGTAAGAAAGCAGCCACCACTCCCATCCATGCTTTCATACCCGAACCTAAGACATTTTCCTCTCTTTTGAATTTGATCTCCTCTTTTCCATATACAAGTGACCCTTTAAAAAAATTTTTTTTTTTAATTTATTTATGATAGTTACAGAGAGAGAGAGAGAGGCAGAGACACAGGCAGAGGGAGAAGCAGGCTCCATGCACCGGGAGCCTGATGTGGGATTCGATCCCGGGTCTCCAGGATCGCGCCCTGGGCCAAAGGCAGGCGCCAAACCGCTGCGCCACCCAGGGATCCCTACAAGTGACCCTTGAACAATGCAAGTTTGAACTGCACAGGTCCACTTATACAAGGATTTTTTTTTGATAAATATAGTACAGTACTATAAATGTATTTCTCTTTCTTATGATTTTCTTTTTTTTATTAAATATTTAATTTATTTATTCATGAGAGACACAGAGAGGCAGAGACATAGGCAGAGGGAGAAGCAGGCTCCATGCAGGGAGCCCAATGTGGGACTTGATCCTGGGACTCTAGGATCATGCCCTGAGCTGAAGGCAGATGCTCAACCACTGAGCCACCCAAGTATACCTTATGATTTTCTTAATAATATTTTATTTTCTCGGGACACCTGGGTGGCTCAGCGGTATCTAATCCTAATCCTCTAATCCCCTAATCCTCACATTGTTCAAGGGTCAACTATACCTTGAATGTTCTTCCTTTTTGTTTTCACTATCAACCTAGCATCATCTCATATTTAAAACACTGAAGTACCTAGGACACCTGGTGGCTCAGTTGGTTAGGTGTCCAACTCTTGATTTTGGCTCAGGTCATGATGTGAGGGTCAGGAGACTGAGCCCCACATTGGACTCTGTGCTCAGTGGGGAGTCTTCTTGAGATTCTCTCTCTTTCCCTCTCCCTCTGCCTGTCCTCCACACTTGCAGTCACTTTCTCTCTCTCTCTCAAATAAATACATTAAAAAAAAAAGATACTGAACTACCTGACATCATTTTCTATATTACTACTTTAGATTTATAAATTAATCTAATCCAAAGATTGTTTTCATTTATGTCATTTTTTTGGTCATAAATCCTCAGAGGAAAAGCACAAACTTCTTACAAGATTCCAATCTGGCCACTATTAACTCTTCATGCCTCTCTCCTCAAGCTACACACAGTCTAAACAAAGTGATCTTCTGACTCACCTCCATACTTTAGCAAATACTGACTTTCTCCTTGCTCAGGCGTCTTGCCTCAGGATGCAGGTGAATCCTGCTCTACAGTCTGACCATTCCAGCTCCTCATTGTCCATCATTCCCAATGCATCCCACATCTCCCTCCTGTTTCCTAAACTTCACTCATCATCAGCAACAACAGCAACATAACAGGAATTACAGTATAAATAACAACGTGCTTAGTAGTTACTATTGGCCAGGAATTGTAATTAGAACTTTAGTTATCTTACTAAATTTTCATAAAACCCTATGCAGTCAATATCACCCTCACCATTTTTTTTTTTACATGGAAAGACTAAAGATTGTATTGCTCAAGTTAGGGCAAGTATTAGCTTATTCCTCTTTGCTACATTTTATCCTCAACACTGATTTGGTGCTTCATACAAACATATTTGTTCTTTCAAGTGAGGTTCCTGTTTTCCCTTTTAACTGGGAAGCTTCTTGAAGGAAGTCCTGTGTCTTGCACAGTTCATTCAGACATCAAAGAAGATCTCAAACTATATTGGTTCTTTCCACTTACCCATTTCTCAACAACTTTCAAGGCTCTCCTTTCAGACATAGACATACCCAACAAGCACATGAGAAAATGTTCTGCATCACTGGCCATCAGGGAAATACAACTCGAAACCACAATGAGATACCACCTCACACCAGTTAGAATAGGGAATATTAACAAGACAGGAAAAACAAATGTTGGAGAGGATGTGGAGAAAGGGGAACCCTCTTGCACTGTTGGTGGGGATGGGAACTGGTGCAGCCACTCTGGAAAACTGTGTGGAGGTTCCTCAAAGAGTTAAAAATAGATCTGAAAAAAAAAGAAAGAAAAAAAAAAAAGATCTGCCCTATGACCCAGCAATTGCACTGCTGGGGATTTATCTCAAAGTTACAGATGCAGTGAAATGCCGGGACACCTGCACCCTGATGTTTATAGTAGCAATGTCCACAGTAGCCAAACTGTGGAAGGAGCCTTGGTGTCCATCGAAAGATGAATGGATAAAGAAGATGTCGTTTATGTATACAATGGAATATTACTCAGCCATTACAAATGACAAATACCCACCATTTGCTTTGACGTGGATGGACCTGGAGGGTATTATGCTGAGTGAAATAAGTCAATCGGAGAAGGACAAACATATGGTCTCATTCATTTGGGGAAAATAAAAATTAATGAAAGGGAATAAAGGGAAAGGAGAGAAAATTAGTGAAAATATCAGTGGGGGTGACAAAACATGAGAGACAAGACATGAGAGACAAAACATGAGAGACAACTCTGGGAAACGAACAAGGGGTAGTGGAAAGGGAGGTGGGTGCCGGGTTAAGAGTGACTGGGTGATGGGCACTGAGGGGGGCACTTGGCAGGATGAGCACTGGGTGTTATGCTATATGTTGGAAAATTGAACTCCAATAAAAAAAATTTAAAAAAAGACTCTCCTTCCAAATCCCATCTCTTAAATGTTTGCATGCCTCAACTATCAGCCTTAGTTATTTCTGCTCTTCTTACTTCATAAATTTTGCATGGCGATTTCATGAGCTTTTGGCTCCATTACCAGCTTTATGTGTGGTTGAGCACTGTATGTCTGGCTCAGGTCTACCTGGCATGCAGGACAAGCAGATTTCTCTGGTGGAGAATATACTTACGCAGGGAGAGGCTGGAATTCACCAAGGGTACTGGAACTCTCTGTTGTGACTTTTAGCAGGGCTGAGACTAGGGGACACACTGCACTTGTATGACCCCAGGGGTGAGTCTTGGCCTGGGGTCACAATAGGGTTATTGTGGGGACTATGCTTGGGGGTACCAGAATGTCCTGGGCTTTCCCCTTTTCAGATGTTAACTTTTAGGTGTTACATTTCTTGAGAATAGAAACTAATCATTCTAATTCCTCCCCACCAGTGCTTTATAACACATCAGTCACTCAAAAAAATTAAAAAAAAAAAAAAAAAAAAAAGGTTGTGATGTTGAATTGAATTCCCTCTGTCCTTGGCCTGTCCCTATAGAAGGCTGTGTATAGTTCCCATCCCCCTTCCACACTCTGAGTTTTACACTAGGCCAGCAGAGATGATATTTATAAAAGATTTAGGAACTAAAGGGAATCAACAGAGATAGGAGGAAGCAATTCAGAAACCAGAGCTAGAGCAGTGGTTCCCAAAGCGTGGCTCCAGGTTCCATAGCATCAGCTTCACCTGAGGACTTGTTAGGAATTCAAATTCCCAGGTCCCACCCGAGACCTACTGAATCAAAAACTTTGGGAGTGGGAACTGTAGACTATGTTTTTATAAGCCTTTGGGTGATTCTGAGCCAGAGAATGATCAGGTAGTGAATCAACCCAACGACTAGAAAGGATTTCTTGAACCTAGCCAGAGGGAAGAAACTGTAACCTTAATATGTGAGTCTTGTTTACTGGCAGAGCTGAGTGAGACTGACCTTGGTGAATGTGGTTTTATTAAACAACAAGAAAATTGAAATCTGAGATGGTTTAGGTGTTAAAGAGAAGGGTTTAGTTTTTAGGGAGTTTCAAACTGTTGAATAAAAACTGAAGGAATGTCAAGGATCCTGAGGAAACTGGCATGTCAGGGGACTCTCAAGATGAGACAAGCCTGCTCAGAGGACATCCAGATGTCAGAGCAGACACAAAAGCACAGCAGGGGACCAGAACTTGGCACAGATACAAAACTCTTGCAAAAAAAAAAAATGCAGATAGTCTTCAGTTTGGTCTCTGTAAAGATACAGAAGAAATGGTGGAGTTTGAGAGACTGGAAGGAGAGGATGTGCTGAAGACTGTGAGTTTCAGAAAAAGTAGATAAACTTAACACAGCAGGTATGCATCTGTTAGGGCCAGGGAAGCAGTTAAGCCAGTAATACTCATGCCAGTATCAGGGAATTGATTTTTTCAAGTATTAGACCTTGTATTAGTCTTTTTCAGAAGAATAAAACCAAGAACAAGTGTGTGTATAAACATCATATATATATATGTTCTATATATAAATATATGTTTTATTTATAAATATATATAAAGTTTTATGAAGAGAGAGAGAGAGAGACAGTTTGAGAGAGAGAGATTTATTTTAAGGCATTGGCTCACATAATTGTAGGAGTTTGGTGATGGAATTTGATGGAATAGGTCAGCAGGCTGGAGACTCAAGGAGGTGTAGCTTGACTCCAAAGGCAGTCTGCTGATAGAATTCCTTTTTCTTGGGAGAGGTCAGTCTTTGTTCTATTAAGACCTTCAAGTGCTTGGATGTAGCCTACTCATCTTATGAAGGGCAACCTGCTTTACTCAGAGCAGACCAATTTGAATATTAATCTCATCCATAGAACACCCCCACAGAAACATCCTAAACAATGTTTGGCCAAATATCTGGATACCATGGCCCAGCCAAGTTGACATATAAAATTAACTGTCATGGGGTGCCTGGGTGGTTTATTTAAGCATCTGCCTTCAGCTCAGGTCATGATCTTGGAGTACTGGGATTGAGCCCCACATTGGGGTCCCTGCTCAATGGGGAGTCTGCTTCTCCCTCAGCCTCTGTCCCTCCCCCTGCTTGTGCTCTCTCTCTCTCCCAAATAAACAAAATCTTTAGAAAAAAATTAACTCTCATAGGCCTGCACCTGGTAAATTGCTTGCTACCACTGGTGGTAGTAGTGCCAGTGGTGTATGTAGTATGTTGCTACTACATCAGACAACCGAGAGGAGAAGATCTGACAGGGAGCTCCTCACAAAAAGGATATACTACCTCATTTGTGTTCTGCTCACTTCTATTTATAAGCTAAGTGTGTGTGTAATATTCTAGTTAGAGGAAAGGAATTGTATGAATTTCTACAAATAAATCAAGTACTAATTATTCCTTAACTGTCTGAGACTGTTTCTAAAATCTTAAATTTATTTCCTCCTACAATTCTCTTACTCAAGACTGTCCCAATTTCTAGATGCTCTGCATCAGCATAATCTTATTGCTTTTCAGCCATTTCTATATTACTTTTCATTTATCTTGACTATATTTTCACTACTTTTTTCTTTGTTGTCTATAAAAATTAACAGGTATTTGGACTATTCTAATTTTTTTGTTATTATGAATAATATTGCTATGAACATTTATGTGTAGGTATGTCAGTATGTATGTACACTCATTTCTGTTGGGGATATTACAAAAGTGATATATATGCATATGTTCAATTTTATTAGATTACATTATACAAATTTCTTTAAGTTATGTCTGAGAATTCCAGGTGTCTACATCCTCACCAACATCTGGTACTCTCAGTTTTGCCATTTCAATGGTTTTGGGATGAGTATTTTATTGTGATTTTAATTTGCATTTTCCTGAGTACTAATGAGTTTGAATTCCCTATCATGTGTTTGCTGGCCATTTTGATATCTTTTTTTGGAGGAAGTACCTGTTCCTGTTTCTTTCCCTTTTTTCTATTGGGTTATCTGTCTGCATGCTAATTTTTTGGTCTTTCTTTATATATTTTGTATACAAGTCCTTTATAGATGATAGGTATTGTGTTTATCTTCTACTCTGTGGCTTGCCTTTTTACTCTTAATAGTATCATTTGATAAACAGAAGGTTTTAATTTTAATATAGTCCAATTTATCAGTCTTTTTCTTTATAATTAGTGCTTTTGTGTCCTGTTTAAGAAAACTTTCTCTCCAAAGTAGTGGAGGCTTTGTTATGTTAGGAATTCTCTAGGAAATTTTATGTTTACTACTCACATTGATTTATATTCTCACCTGAAATTGATTGCATGTAAAGTATGAGGTAGGGTCAGTGTTAATTTTTTCCAGTGTGTTCCAGGTCAGATTCCTTGGATATTGAATCTGGAACATTGTGAAGGAGCTTTACTGGGATAAAGCTCTCAGATATAACCCGAGAGGGAGCAGAGGAAGCAGGGTTGGATGGAGAGCGATGTTAAGCTGTGGTGATACAGTTGTGTTAGAGACCTAAGCTATCCTCAAGGGGAGCTCTTGAATTGGAATGATCCTTCAGGGATCAATCTAGAAAAGGGCTGGGACATTGGACATTTGCATCCACCAGTTATTGGATGGGGGATACCCTTTGGGATAGAGTGTAATCTTGGATATTGCAGCTTTCTTTAAGGGAAATTCCCAGAAAGAGAGATGCAGCTGTGAGCCATCAGCAACCAACTTTCCCAGTAACCAGAGGATGATGAGTGCCTCGGTCCTGAAGATGGATCTGGGTAAACCAGTTGACTCAGCATCGTATTTTGAAAAGATTGTTTTATTCTCAAAAAGATTGCTGCAGTGCCACCTTTGTCATAGATTAAGAGACCATATGCATGTCTCATTGTGAACTCTATCCTATTCCAGGGGTCTCTTTGTTAATCCCTGAGCCAATACCAGGCCAATACCAGATGCTGCAGCATCTTATTTACTACAGCTTTATCCTAAGTGTTGATATCAGGGACATTCTGTTTTTCAAGATTGTCTTGGCTAATTTAATAAATAGTATTTTACTTTTTACTGTGTGGAGTCCTTGAAAACTATCCCTCCTTTTTTCTGATGATGCTATATATTCAAAAAAATTCATTTCCAATCTACTTACACTGATACAGAATACAAGTGATTTTTGCATATTGCCCTTGTATCTGACAACCTTGTCAAACTTAATTTATTAATTCAAATAATTGAACTGTAGATTATTTTTAATTTTATCATACATACTTATGGTGTCATTGAAAAATTACAGTTTTATGTCTTCTTTTCCACTCTTGATATCTTTTAACTTATTTTCCTTAATTTAGGAACTCTGATATAATGTTGGATAAAATATCAGGTTTAATAGCTATAGCAGGTAATTATAGCACAATTTATTTAATCAATATTTGATTGTAGGGCACTTATATTGGTCCTCTCTTTTTCATAAATAATGCTGCAATGAGCATCTTTTACAAACATTTTGTGCAGTCATCTTGTTCATTCATTCTTAGCATGTATTCTAGGATTTCTTGAAATAATCCAATTAACAATTAAATGCATATAAAGCAAATTAAAAATTTTTTTAAAAAGAAGTTTATATAGCTGTCAGGTGGCAATGCATTTTCTTAGTAACTTATCTTTTAAGTTACAATGGGATCATACTTCTACTGGAAAGAGTTTACAGTCTTTTTTTTTTTTTTTTTAAGATTTTATTTATTCATTCATGAGAGACACAGAGAGAGAGGCAAAGACATAAGCAGAGAGAGAAGCAGGCTCCCTTCAACTCCCTATGTGGGACTCGGCCCTGGACCCTGGGATCACGTCCTGAGCCAAAGGCAGATGCTCAACAACTGAGCCACCCAGGCGTCCCAAGTCTACAGTCTTGAAATGTAAATTTAGAAAAAAGATTTTTGGAAGATGTGAGCCTACCTACTCCTTTATATTTGTACATTAAGGTACTCGAACTTTCTGGGATTCTATAAGTCTCATTGTGTTTCTATAAATCACTTTCACAGTGTAAGAATTGCGTGATCTCTTGACCTAAATAAAAATGCATTTTTTGAACAGTTTCTTTTGATATTGCAAAAAGAAAGCAGAGAGAAAGGGAAGAGATGTGGAGAGAGAAAACTAAAAGAAAATAAAGATGCACAGATAAGCAATTTGAGAACTTAATCCTCTTCTCCATTTTCATTTCAAGATAGTAGCCTGTAATTCAATGCCTCAGGGAGGTATGTGACAGGTAGAAAGCAGAACCATCTGCATAATGTTCTTGTCTTTGTTTCAAAAAATTTAATCCCAATGAGAATAATAATTCCCCAGAAGAAAATATTCCCCTGGTCTAGTATTAGAAGAAGTTCATAATCCCACAGCAATAGAGAACCATGTCCTGTTCACTGGAAATGCCCTAGGGAGACAGTGAGATCTCAAAGAGGAATATTATTAGGGGGGATCATATAGTAGTGTTGCCACATAAAATATAGAACATCCAGTTATATTTGAAGTTCACATAGACAATGAATAATTTTTTTAGTATGAGTATGTCCTAAATATCACATGGAGCATACTTACACTAAAAAAAATTATGTATTGTTTATCTGAAATTCAAATTTAACTGGATGTCCTTTTTTTTTTTTTTTTTTGTCTGCCTGTTTTTTATTTTGTTTTGTTTTGCTAAATCTGGCATCCTAGATCATGGACACCTCAGAGCTCAGCTCTGCAAGGTGTAGAGATTCCTGTGACCCATGTATGTTCTGGAAGGCACCTGAGAGCCACTGGATCTGGGTCACACAATCAAGGACAGTGGATACCTTGATGGTAGGTTGAATGAGAGATGATTAAAGACTAAGCCCCCATACCCTGTCACTGTGTGAAGCCTTGGAATCCAGGTCCAGTCTGGTGTGGGAGACTGGTAGATCTTTCCAGGATGTCTTGGGCTGAATTTCTGATTTGTTCATTGAGATGAAATATTAGAGTAAAGATTAATTTGTTTCCTAGAATGTTGAAAAGCCACATTCCTTTTACATCTGAGTTTATATAAAGATTCTTTCTTGAGATGATAAAAAAACAAAAAAGGTTTGGAGTTTCAAAGTCTGGGTGATTAGCAGCTTGACTCTTGTTTTCCAATGGCCACATCTCAAGAAAAGGCTCTGTTTGTGTAGGATGGGAGCAGAACTAAGGATTCAAGATGGAGGGATGGTGACCGCTGCCTACTCCTGTGTCCTCGTAGAGTTCTTCTGTTTCACCTGAGGCATTTCTGAGTTGCAGAGCACATAGTATATACTGAGAGACCTGCCCAGCTCAGACCCACAGAGCATGCACCTGGCTTAGTCACAGATGGTATTCTTGTCTGCCACCTCAGTGCTGTCTGATGGCAGTGAGATATTAGTCAGTTTTGGTCACAAAGAATGTGACTATGGCCAGGATCTGTAAATTCAACCCAAATGAATGAGGTTCCCCAGGGGACTATGTATGTAAGAAGTAAAAATCCCCAGGTCTGTTTGTTAACTACAGAACTTTGACTCTAACACACATGTGGCTCTTCTGACCTCATGCAAGGACTTCTTTCATCCTCATGACTTAGAACCTAGTCTGGAGACTGCCAGGTTGTTTTTTTTTTTAGCCATTTTCCTTTTGGCTCATACACTAAACTTAAATGCTTTACCAGCCCTATAGTAAGGGGAAAAAAACTCCATAGGATTCCAACACAACCAGGAAAAGAGAGCTAATGAGAGATAACTCAGAGATCTTAGAAAGATCTAGAGTGGCCTGCTTAGTCAATGTTACTTCCCTTCCATCTTCACTCTGATTTCTTCTTGTTTTTGGTTAGAAGCTGTTTTAATTGATTGTTTTGGCGAGGATGTTGTGGGGGAGGAGGTGCTTCTCTCACTAAGAGGGAGATCCTGGACCCATTTTTTTTCTTCAGCTGCTCAAATGACAAGTTTAAATAAAGAAAAAGAATCCTTTAAAAAAGAAATTCAGGTGGGTACATTATGCAGAGACAAGAATTTTTTAAAATCCTCTTCACTCTTCATGCTTAAAAAAATCTACCCCTTAGCATAGCAGCCCAGTTCTCTCCTGATCCTCGTTCCAAATCTGCCCTCATCCTGGGAGGGAGTGGGTGTGAGGATGGGGAAACCCAGCTTCCTGGGATAGATGCTGTAATAACAAAACCAGTAAACTGGAGGCAAAAACAACTTCATCATAATTTGCAGAAAGCTCTGTCCTGGTTTTTAGAAATTCACCAATTCAGAAGTCATTTGGCAATGTAGAGCTCTAGGTCTTGACCATCTTTTTCTGAGAACTAACCCTTTGCATGACTTCCAGGTCAATTTTAGAGACGGATGTATTGATGATCAAGGCATTGTTGTGTGAAGCTTAAAATTATTCTGCCCATATTTAAGTGCTCTGTCTCACTTCTGTTCCTAACTTACTTGGGAATGAGTTAAGTAGCAAAATGTGTAGTTTTCGGAAATTATCTTGACTCAATGTTATCATTATGTTGTACTGAAAATATAGCTACTTTTCTAGCATGCTTATGGATCTAGCTGTCCTTGCTTATCTCTCACTAGAAGGCAGCTGGCTTCCCAAAATTTCCTGATTTTTTTTTTTTTTTTTTTTTTTTTACAAAAAGCTCTCCAAGCAGGGCTTCTCTCCATTTAACTATTATCAGAGACAGATCTGATCTGATACTTTGACTTCTTTTTTTTTTTTTTCATGATACTTTGACTTCTAAATGAACATTGAAATCAGCCTCTCTAGGGGTTTCTACCTATTTTCTTCTTCCAAGTGGACTAAAACAAGGTACTCAGAGCCCAGGTACTAGGGGAAGTACTTATACCTGGTTCCAGGTACTTATTTCCTGAGTTCACACCTTAAATTCCTTTTAGAGAAGGAGGACTAGAACACTGCCTTGTGCTCTTCTGGCAGGAGAGGAGCTCATTAACTTTATTTTTTCTCTTTCCTATATTTTGTCTGAGGGAATCCCAGAAATAGCTATTATTGTCAAAAATATGAATGTTTTACTATTGCTACCTAGCCTTCACATGCCAAAATTATCATACTACATACCATTAAATATGTCAGATTAAAACAGTGGTAAATCTTACCTACCTTCAATAGAACTGTTTATTTGTGTTTAAAAATCCAGGATAATTTCACCTGGAACCAGGTTGTTCTGTCATTGATCAAAACTGACTTTCTGGAGAAGTAGGTTGTATGTCTGTGATCTTGCCATACACCCCATGCTGGAAGCTTCGCTCCCCTCCCAGTGAGTACACAGCTTCTCATTTCCTCAGCCTTCTGTTCATGATTTATGGATCAGATAGAGGATGATGTTGGCTCCATCTGAAAAGTGGGTCAGCCAGTCTTTGAGGAGACATGTTGGAGGCCTAGAAATAGTGCTCTAGATACAGACTTTATAAGCTTAGAAACTGATAGGGAAGGGAAGAAAGGACTTGATCCTTGGCAAGTGAAATCAAACTTCATCCTGAAGTAGACTGCCATCAAAGACTGTGGCTCAGTAGAATGTGAATAGCAATCATTATTAAGAAGGTCTAGTTGAAGGCAGGCACTGAAAACCCTGCCTGATTTCAAATTGGGAGGCCTGTTTGATCACTGAAACTTTCCACCAGTGCATTTTTGGCATTGGGAAAAAAAATGGACTGTGTTAGTCAGGAGCAAAATGTTGGCACCAACTGAAACATTCACACCATGGCTTTGTTGGATTTGTCAGCCGAATTAATTGCAAAGAGTGAGGAGGGTCATATAGCTCATGAGGGTCATTCACTTGGGGACCAGCCTATAGAAGCAAGGACAGTTAATATGATGTCTCTCCTTTCTGTTCCCTTCCATTTTCTTTCTTTTGCTCCTTTAATTGACTTCAGGACCTTGGATTTCATGTAATCCTTTGTTCAGTATATTTTCAGTATTGGTCAATATGTGATGTGATTTTTTATTTAATTATTTTAGATAAGCCCTCCAGTTCTTCCACTTCATACTCTATCCCATTCTCACACTTCACCTCACTCAGAGCTCAGCCATCTCCCTGAATCCTGTGTTCACATGTCCTTGTTTTCATTTCCTATGTGTGAGCAAACCACAGTTTATTCACCTGTCCTCCTGTTAATGAACATTTAGGCTTTTCAAGGTTTTTGCCATTTAAACAGTAATGTCATTAACATTCCTGTGCATATCACAGGACATACATGTGCCAGAATTTCTTTTGTGTATATATCAGGAGTGAAAGTGCTAGATCATAGAGTAGGTGAATGCTTGACATTATAAGAAAATGCTAAATTATTTTCCAAAAACAATTATACTAATTTACATTTCCAACAGCAATGCCTAAGAGATCTTGTGAATTCACATCTCTTCCATCCTTTCCACATCCAGAGCCAATAACTTGGCCTTATTGGACTTTTTAATTTTTGCCAATCATAAAGATTTAACTTATATCTCACTGTGTTTTGATTTGCATTTCCACACCTACTAATAGGATTCATATGTTCACTGGCCCATATATATTTCTTTCCCTTTGAAACCTCTGATCATATCTTCTGCTTTTTTTTTTCAATTGGGATAAAAGTACTTTTTTATGAATAAGTAGAAACTGATTTTTCAAAAAAATAAAAAATACTTTTTAAAAAGATTTTATTTATTTATTCATGAGAGACACAGATTAAAAGGGAGAGACATAGGCAGAGGGAAAAGCAGGCTCCCTGTGGGGAGACTGATGTGGAACTCGATCCCAGGACCCCACGATCACAACCTGAGCCAAAGGCAGATGTTCAACCACTGAGTCACCCAGGTGCTCCTAAATAATACTTTTTAATCTAAATTTAGGATTCAACTACCAAATGGAGTTGGCACAAAAAGATTTTCTGTGTTAACATTCCTACATTAAAAAAATCTTATTTGAAAAAAAAAAGAAAATCTTTTTGCATCTAACATAGGGTGTTAATGGGTAACATTCTGACCTTCAGAAAATGACAATTTTGAATTCAACACTTATTAACCATCTTGACCATTGTCATTCTGCTTTCCACATCCAGTTCACATCCAATTCAAACCACCATACCTTCTTATTTTGACTACTGCAATATCTTCCTACCTGGTCTCTGTGCTTCTGGTCATGCCCTCCTGCTTCAGTCTGTATAGCTGTCCCCATGATATTGTCACTCCTTCAAATCCTCCCATGACTTCCCAATTCCCCTGCAATAAAACTTAAAATCACTGCCATAGCCCCAAAATCACTATGTGATTTGATCTTTGCCTCCCCTTTCCTTCCCCCCCCCCCCTTTTTTAGCCTCTATCTGAAAGTCATTTTTGCTGTTTCTGGGAAGAACAGATTTGATCCTCTTTTAGGGCTTTTGTGATCATTATGTTCTGCTGGGAAAGTTGTTCTCCCGAGTCTTCCCATGTATCACTCTTTACCATCATTCACATTTCTACTTAATGCCACTTAATCAGGTGCTTTCCCTGCCCAACAATTTATGTCTTCTTATCCTACTTTATTTTTCCTCATAATACTTCTTACATCTGAAAATTATGTTATATTATTTTTTACTTGTTTATTATTGGTCCCCTCTGTGGAATGTAGGCACCATGATGGCAGAGACTTGATTTATTTATTGCAATATTACTTTTATCTAGAATGGTATCTGGCACAGTGCTCCATCTTCCCCAGTACCCTATAGGTATTTTTGTTGTTGTTGAGTAAAATAAAAATAATAAATAATGAAGATGAGGGAGCTACCTCAAACTTCTTCAATTGTCCATATAAATGTTCAGAAATAGCATTAAATCATCAAATGTAAATCATATAATACAAAATGGGTTCCTATGAACTATGATGATACTAGAGCGACTCAAAGGATGATTCTAGAAAATTAAGTGAATTATAGAGAATATGTAGAGCTGGTAGTTTTTTTTCAAGCAAACTTTACTGAAATACATTTTACATATCACCCATTTAAGTGCACAATTCAATGATTTCAAGTAATATACTGAGTGATACAGCTATTAGCACCAGTTTTAGAGCATTTTCATCCTCTTGTTGAAATCCCTCATGCCCATTTACAGTTAGTTCTTGCTCCCATTTTTAGGCCCAAGTAACCAAGAATAGACTTTTTGTCTCTATAAATCTTTTCTGGACATTTCATATAAACACAATATGTGGTCTTTTGGGTCTAGTTGCTTTCGCTTAGTGTAATGTTTTGAGCTTTATGCATGACATAGCATGTGTCAGTGGTTTGCTCATTTTTATAGCTGAATAGTATTCTAGTATATGGTTGTACCACATTGTGTCTATCCGTTTGCCAGTTGATATACCTTTAGGTCGTTTCTAGATTTTGGCTATTATGAATAATGCTGCTGTGAACTAACATTCACGCACATGTCTTTATGTAGACGTATGCTTTCATGTCTTTTGAATAAATACCTATGAGTAAAATTGCTGGGTCATATGGTAGTTTATACTGAACTTTTTTGAGACACTGCTAATCTGTTTTCCAACGTGACTATGCCACTTTTCATTCCCACCATCAGTATAGGAAGCCTCTTATTTTTTTTCACATTCTCATCAACAGTTATTATTGTGTGCCTTATTTATTACAGTCCTTTTAGTGGGTATGTAATGATGTATTGTGGTTTAAATTTTCATCTCTCTAATAATGATGTTGAGCATCTTTTCCTTTACTCATTAGCTATTCATATATCTTCTAGGAGAGATGTCTCAGAGATTGGTAGTATTAAAAGATTTTAAAGGAAACATATTTATAGAAGTTTTCTCAAAAAACAGAGTTAGCTTTTACAAAGTCAGGCATAGGACCGGAGTGTGCAAATTACTTATAAAGGAAGAGTGTAAATAACATGGCTTTGTCAGAATGGAGGAACTCCAAAAGGAAGTGGAGGGCTGGTGGGATGGAGGAGAAAAATTTAGTACGTGGTCTTGAATGTCAAGTTGAGTCATCCAGGACAAGAGAAATGGTAGTAGAAATGGTAGCAGTATTTTGATGCCTAAAATAAGTATTTGATTTAAATATGTATGCCCCAGTTTTCCTGTTTGTGGCGAACTAACAGTCTCAGTTATTTAAGTGTATCGGTGATCTCAGTCTATCAAAGAACTGTAGGAAAGAAATAGATCCCAATGACTATTTGGTTCGTATGTCTACGCAGGCAGAATTTCTGCTACATAGATATTGTTTCTAACAAAGATCACAAATTATTCTTCAAAGAAAGAGATTCTCTTCAGTTCTTGGTTAATCCATCTCAATTAAGAATAACCTCAACATTCAGAAAAACTTTGTTATATTCTTATTTCTTTCTTGAATTTTAATTAAATTTTAACTTTTTTTCTCTGGAGTATCTGATTTGGGATATAAAAACAGTTGAAACAGCTCCTTTTCATCACATTTGGTACTCATGATACAGCAGATTCTTGAAAATTGTTTCTCTTTTTAGCCTTCTGTTCTCTAGTCTGCTTTTTTGCTATGCAATATATAAGAACTTATTTCTGCAGAGTGCTCATGAAGAACCCATTTCTCCCCAGACACTGTGATACGTGATGATCATGTATACTTGAAGTCAGGCCCATTACTGAAGAACATTTATTGACACAGTGAACAAAAGAAGCCGAATGCTTCTTAGGCCAAAGTTTCTCTAAAATTCTTCCATGTCTGAATAGGGAGCTGTTGGTAAAAACCAGGCAAAATTTTTCTTGAAACTGTTTATTCCAAAGAGTACATCAAAATGACAAATAGAAACAATTTATATAGGCCACAGGATTCAGACTTCTGCATCACACCACCTATTTATTACAACTGCAAAACTGTTTTGCACCTGGACTCACACTTAGGTTTGTCATATTCTTAGCCTAAAGGTAGTTCCATCAGAATATTTGTAGTGATTTCCTTCTTTCACTACATTTTGTTGGAATGTATTTCTGTATTATGTCTCCTTATTTTATTTTTTCCATACAGTGCTGATGATAAGAAAATATCTGAAATTTCAACAATATCAACATTACTAGATTAATCTCCCCCAACTTTTTTAAAATAGTAAAACTTTATCAAGAGGCATAATATTATTATAAACTTGTTTTTTTTTCATTAACTTTTTTATTTGAGTGTAGTTGACACAGTGTTACATTAGTTTCAGGTGTACAACATGATTCGATTTCTTTATACGTTATGCTCTATGCCCACCACAAGCGTGGCTACTATCTGTCACCATACCATACTATTACAATATAATTGATTATATTCCTCATGCTATGCTTTTTATTCCTGTGACTTATTCATTCTGTGACTGGGACTCTGGATCTCCCACTCCTCTTCATTCATTTGCCCAATCCCCAACCTCTTCCCTCTGGCAACCATCAGTTTGTTCTCTGTGTTTAAAGTATGATTCTGCTTTTTGATAAACCTGTTCTTCATAAGTTTATTCTGGTTTACAAGCTTCTACTCTTCAGTGAGGATTGCCATTAATTAGTGTCTCTTATGTGTACACAACGTGCATTGCAGACCGGTTTTGGGCACTTGAAGTTCCCAACTTTGAAAAGCTTCTGTATTAAAATGGAGAGCCAAATCCTAAACTGGTCATGAAGTAAACCTTCACTATTCCCAATGTTCTGATGAAAACAACAGTATAAACTCTAACCACACAACATACATATGGCATGAGGAGCTTCCCTCTAAGAAGGGAAGTGGACAAAACTGAACAAAGATAAAATAATTCATTTCCCATGTCTTCCTAGTCACAAAGCTCCTTTTTCAGTAAATTTTGTTTCAATTTCTTGGGTTGTTATTTCTTAATGAGAAAGGGACCCAGTTGCATTAAATAGAGTTGGGTGTTCAATAATTCGGTGTGCTTTTCTGTACATGCTGTATTAGTCCTTTCTAGCACTGCTGGATGTTAGGTCAGGAACATGGTAAGCCATTAAAGGAAATACTTTGCTTTAGCACACTCAGGATTTTCCTACATAAATGCCATTTCTTAGTGTTTTCTTCCCTTTGGTCAGAAAGTTTTTCAGGTGTCTTTAGGTTTACATAACCATTTTGTGTGTGTAGAGGCATGGAGGATTAGGGGAAGTTAGCAGTCTGGGTCAAAGCCTGAGTGACTCTGTAGATGATACTGTACTTTAAAAAGATGTACTTTATTGGGAAGACAAGAACAGCCCAAGTCATGACTTTATAGTGAAAAGCAGAGGATATGAGTCTCAAAAGAGCAGGAGTGTTTTTAGAAGTGATGCTGACAGGGAGTAAGAGTTTTAAGGGTAAGCTGGAGGCAGATGAGAATAAACTGTGAAGTAAAAACATAAACATCTTGGGTAAACTTTCTAAGCTGGAAATAGAAAACCAGAGAGTTTTTTCCCCTAAGCAGATTTCAGGCGTCTTTTCATACACTGATGTTGACTTTCTTCTTTTTCCACGTGAAATACATAGAAGAGTATAAGTATATAGAGGTGACAGATTATAATGATGAAAAGTACAGCACAGAGCTGTGGTTCTCAAGCTGTTGCTCCTGGACCAGTGGCATCAGCATCACCTGGGAACTTGTTAGGAATACAAATTCTCAGGCCCTTCTCCAGACCTACTGAATTGCAATTTTGTGGGGGTAAGGCCACTAATTTGTGCTTTGACAGAAGTTCTCCAGGTGAATCTAATGGATATCAGTGTTTGAGAACCACAGATACAGTGATTGAAAGCATGATATCTGGAGCCAGATGACTGCATTTCTTGGGGCAAGTCATTTTTTGTTTGTTTCCCATTTGTAAAACGGTAACAGTACCAAACTCAGTGTGGTAAGGAAGACTAAAAGCTAACTTGTGTCCAAATCCTTAGGACAAAGCCTGGCTATTGCAAGTGCTATCTAAATGTTTAAATGATAATGATGATGATATGAATATTAATAAAAATAATATTCTTCATAGGTGTTATTTTCATTGTTATCTGTAGGCTACATTTTGCAATTTATAAGGCTTCATGTTTAGCGGGAGATCATTCCTAATGTCTTAGAGTTATTTTCCATAGCTCCAGGCAGTATTTCTCAGCATGTGCTCTGCAGACCATTTGCAACAAAATCACCTGTAGTGCTTATTAAAATGCAGATTCTCAAGTTCTACCCAGACACACAGTGATATTCTGAATTCTCTAGTTATACTTCTACACCCAGAAATTTCAAAACTACTGCTCTTAGATAACAAAGACTATGACCTTCATTTTGTAAACGTGCACGTGAGGCACGGGGATAGCATATGCTTAGGGAAATCCAGAATCTCAGTAGGACCAGGAATAAGAGCTTGATTTCTGATGTCCTGTCATATCAACCCACTATGTTATCCCTTTGTAGTCTTATTTGCTTTATCAGGGATTTGGTTGTGCCCTTTGTTTACTAAGATCCATCATTATTTAATCTAAAAATAACATTTATCTTGTAAATCTAGAACTATAAAGAACGATGAGTTCTTGGAAAATATAGCTGGACTATTATTACCTGTTACTTAGCTGTAACTCTTCCAGTTGCGGATGTATCTAATACATCACTATTATGGCACAGATGAAGGAGAAGGGCTCAGAGAGGTTGAGGAAATTGTCAAAAATCATGTGACTGGATGATGGCAGAACCAAGAGTAGATTTTGGTCTCTCAACTGCCAAGGTCCTTTCACCGTATCCCACTGTCCTATTTTTTTTGCTGATTAAGATAATTTAAAGCAGCACTTAAATTTTAAAAATAACCCTACCTATCCTGCTCACATAAAATGGTCTCAGCAGTTTTTGACCTCTTTTAATTTTTTTCTTAAAGATATGCAAGCATCACACACACACACAAAAGATATGCAGACATCACATCTTTTATGATATTGATAGTCATATGACAACTAATAACTCATGGCTCCATTGCATCCTGCTTTTTCACCAGTGCATATTTCACTATTCTTAGGCAATTAGATTGGCTTATCAGGCTGTGATGAAAAAGCTTTGGGCCTTTTTGCAGAGGGATGATGGGTCTTGTATGCATTTTTCTATTACAGTCAAGCTCCTCCATGGTATCAATATGTATTTAGACAACTTCATTCTTAATTTTGAGGCCACAGAGGGGTATTTATCTATATGTGCAAATTATGTTCACTTAATTGGTGGCAGGGGCAGTGGGAATGTGGGTGCTTTTCATGCCAGAATCACTTGATTATTTTAAAAAATGATTTTCTTTTTGTCTCAATTGTTTGTACTTGTTATATTATATATGAACTTCAGGTTATTGAAGTTCTTTTCTTCCAGTCTTCTTTCTTGTTAAGAATGGAATATTTGGAGTCTTAGTGTGCTCTTATATTACTCCCTCTACCAAGAGTTTCTTCCATTTTACTTTTAGCTAGTTCACTACTATCTGCTACCTAGTTAACTGCTCCTCATGCTTGAGGTCTCAGCTCAATTGTTACCTTCTCATAGAGGTTTTTATTTTATTATCTCTTTATATAAGCAGCTCCCTGTCCCCCAAGTTTTTATCACTTTAAGCACTTATTTCTTCGTGGCACTTACCACTATGTGTGCGTTTTTTAATTTGTTTGCTTTTTTATTATCTCTTTCAATGCACTTGATCATAGGGTCCATGTATCTATTGTTCAGAAGGTGTGTTTATTTTGCCCCAGTAGCAAGCCTAATGCTTGATACATAGTAGAGGTTCAATCAACATTTGTAAATGAATGCTATGTCTTTGTGAGTTGGTGTGGAATTTTGTAATTTGTTTAGAGACGTTTGAGTATGTGTTAAATCTTGGTCTCTTATAAAAACCTATTTAGGATTATTTCCTTCATTGATGGACACTGACATTGACAAGGGGTTGTCTACTACTCAGTTACCTTGACTCCAGACCTGTTAAATGGACTCGGCCTCCTAGAGCATTGGACCATGGTGCCTTATCTTGTGTGTACCTAGGCTTTCTAGAACATTCAAGACCACAATGCACTATCTTCTTGAGGTTGCATTCTATGGTAGCCTCTGGTCACTGGTGGCTATTGAGCAATAGAAATATGGCTAGTATGAAATGCCATCTGTTGTGAGTGTAAAATATACATTGGATTTTGAATATTCAGCATAAAAATGTAAAATATCTTACTAATAATTGTTATATTGTTTACTTATTGAAATAATATTTTGGATATACTGGGTTAAATAAAAAATATTTTAAAAATTAATTTGACTTTTTCTTTTTTAACTTTTTAAATGTGCTACTAGAACATTTAAGACTATATATATGAATCACATTTGTGGCTCACATATTTCTATTTTTGGCAGTGCTATTCTAAACCCAACTAGTCTACCTTAGTTATTTGGCAGTATAGACCAAAGGTGAGCCACTGAAGGGAATACTAAAATTGCAGAAGCCTCTCATAGTGTGCTCTTTTCTTGATACATATTAGCTAACGGAGGGCTGGAACCTCAGGAGAGTGGCTTCGGTACCATTTCAGTACTACTTCAGTGTTAAGTCATGAAGCCTGGGTACAATTTGTGTACTAAGACACAGAAAGTTGAAATGTCTTGCCAGTGATCATAAATCTTGCTTAGAAGAATGCTGGTATGAGAACCCAAATCTTTCAATTATGCTCAGTAGTTGAATTACTTATAGAGGAATCTACTAATAAAATTACATCTTCTTTTTTAAAATGCCATACTGGACAATTTTAAAGAACTGTTAATAAATTATGTATGTTCTCTGTCAATTAATGAGGAAATTACATTTCAGTACTTAGCTGGTTATATAGATGGAAGATCATATTGTATACTCTGATAAACTAAACAAACAGAAACTCTTTCTGTTATTATTGCCACATATGCTATAGTAGAGCATTAAACTGGGATGACATTTATTTAGCAAAGGAGCATACACTGCAAAGCAAAATTTAAACAGAAAGGCGGATATGAACATGAAATCTACTTGTAAATAAGTATAAATCTAGTAACTATTCTTTGCATAGGTATAAAAACTCACTTGGAGACCATGTGCTGTATTTTGGAAAACTCATTACCATATCCCATTCCAAAAGTCCTTGTCATCGACATATCAGGCAAACGTTTCTTCTTAGGTAAAGATATGGATTTTTGAATAAGTAGCTTCATCGTCATGATCTTCTGGTTCATTAATTTAGTAAATATTTAGTGAGAACATGCTCTGTACCAGACAAGTCTGTGTGTTCTAGATGCTAAAGATACTACCGTGACCAATACAGACAACCTTTTACTTACATTTCAGTGCTCAGGTATTTTCTCAATAGGGATAATGAAATGAGATGGTAAAGTAAATCTAAGCAGTGCTATTTCGTAATGCCACGAGTGACACTTTTGTTGGTTGGGAACTAAAGTGAATTTGGAGGTGCCTATGGATAGTGAAGATGCATAAAACATTACATATACAGTACTTAGTAATATTTTCAGATTGTCAGAAGACATCCTTAAAGTCTCAAATAAAACAATTAGACTTTGTTAAGGGATTTCCCAATAATTGGGAGAGGGGGTTCTTGGCATATTATTCAGCTTATTATTATCATACATATTATTATGCTGTATCCCTTGTTTCTTCTGCTTGGATATCCCAACCTATAGTTAAAACTGGATGTCTCAATTCTTATGTCCATTAATTCTAGAAACTCCTAGTCAGAATGACTTCCCTCTTCACTCAACACAGACTCACTCATTTTTTAAAAGAGATTTTATTTATTTATTCACGAGAGACACACAGAGAGAGGCAGAGACATAGGCAGAGGGAGAATCAGACTCCCTGCGGGGAGCCTGATGTGGGACTTGGTCCCAGGACCCCGGGATCATGACCTGAACCAAAGACAGACACTCAACCACTGAGCCACCCAGGTGCTCAAGACTCACTCATTCTCATTCTCTCACTTCTGAGTCCTACCCCTTGCATATGTCTCTCCCTTCCACATATTCACTTGTATACACTTTCACAGGTTCTCCTTCATCCTGGACCCCTTTCAGGCAGAGGTTCCTTAAACATAGCATTTTTTTCCCCTTGAAGCTCAGCCGGTAGATGTCTCCATTACTCCCTCATAGCTAAGACCTTGGCAAGTAGGTTTTAATCATTTCTTTAACCGACAATAAGGAGGAGGATTTGATAATTTGCCTAAAATGAGCAGATG
Organism: Vulpes lagopus; assembly: GCF_018345385.1. Taxonomy (NCBI): domain Eukaryota; kingdom Metazoa; phylum Chordata; class Mammalia; order Carnivora; family Canidae; genus Vulpes; species Vulpes lagopus. Next base: position 65,997,170 of record NC_054831.1, read on the forward strand.
CTCGGGAGGACACGTCCCCATCCTACGTCCCTCCTCTTCGATTTAAGTCAGAAATGAAAACCCCTTTCTCCCTCTTTTCCAGGCAAAAGAAAAGGCTGATATAACTAAGCATGCAAGACGCCAACACCCTCCTCCTCCTCAGTACGTCCAAGTTTCCTTTGCTCTGAGCCACAAACGCTCTGCTTCTCCCTTCGCTCTCGCCCACCTCACCCCCACCCCCGCAGGTTTCCGAGTCATCAGGGAACGCGAGTGGGTGAAAGGACTCGGTGCTGCTGCATCCCGAGCCGCCGCCTCCTCCTGCGCCTCCTCCGTGCCGCCTCGGGTTCAGCACTGGACAGCTCCCGCCCCAGCCCAACAAATGGCAGTCGGCTGATTGACAGAGGAGCCGACCAAACAGGGCACAAGACGGCTTGAAGCCGCCCTTCACGGGTTTGGTTGCGGCCAAGCTGCCTCTTTAAACCGGCTTTCCTCCCGAGAAGGGGGAGACCGGAGTGTGGTTTGTGGCCAAGCCTGAGGACTCCGGTTAGCCAGTTGCCTGGTCCTACAAACTCCAGAAAGACAATCGTCTTCAAAGAAACCTTCGCTCTTTGGGGCCGAGCGGTGCGCTCGCCGTGCGGATCCGTGTGCGCGCACTCCGCGCCTCCCCGCGGAGCAGCGAGGAGGAGCCAGAGCCGGGAGGCGGGAACGACCTGCCACGGTGAGATGATGGAGCGGCGTCTTCGGCGGCCGCGGCGGCAGCAGCAGCGGCAGCAGCAGCAGCAGCAGCAGCAGCAGCTCTTGAGCACACCTCAATGAGAGCGACGGTGGAAGCTGCTGAGCAGGAAGACGTAAGCAGGCTAACTATAGCCGCCGGCTGCGAGAGGGCATGTAACCTGTTCGGCTCAAGGCTGTGAGGTGCGTAATTCCGAGCCGACCCGTTATGGAGCGGGTGCAGCCAGCGTTGCCACAGGTGATTTGATTTCCTGTGACGGTAGCTTAGCCAGCCGGGCCAGTTCCGAAACACTCTTCTTTTAAAGTCCTTTTCGACTGGGTGCCGCCATCTGGAGAAGGGGACGACTCCGAGCAAAAGTCTTACTGTTGATACATTGACGACCAAATTTTACAAAGTGTCTCCCGTTACCTCCTCTCGTCTCTGCGAAGCAGATGGGAGCCATGGCTTATCCCTTACTCTTCTGCCTCCTGCTCGCTCCTCTGGGTTTGGGAACTGTGGACACCAGCCGCGACCCCCCGGGACGGCTGGATTCCCCTCGAGAGAGAAGCCTGAGGCTGAAGCAGCACGCCCAGCAGCCCGCTCGAGCCTCTGCCTCGGACCCCTCGGCTCCCTGGAGCCGCTCCACCGACGGCACCATCTTGGCGCAGAAACTCGCCGAGGAGGTGCCCATGGACGTGGCCTCTTACCTCTACACCGGGGACTCCCACCAGCTGAAGCGAGCCAACTGCTCCGGCCGCTACGAGTTGGCGGGCCTGCCGGGGAAGTCGTCGGCCCTAGCCAGCTCCCACCCCTCCTTGCACGGGGCGCTGGACACGCTGACACACGCCACTAACTTCCTCAACATGATGCTGCAGAGCAATAAGTCGCGGGAGCAGAACTTGCAGGACGACCTGGAGTGGTACCAGGCACTGGTGCGGAGTCTGCTGGAGGGCGAGCCCAGCATTTCCCGGGCAGCCATCACCTTCAGCACCGAGTCGCTGTCCGCGCCCGCCCCGCAGGTTTTCCTCCAGGCCACCCGCGAGGAGAGTCGCATCCTGCTCCAGGACCTGTCCTCCTCGGCGCACCACCTGGCCAACGCCACGCTGGAGACCGAGTGGTTCCACGGCCTGCGGCGCAAGTGGCGGACCCACTTACACCGCCGGGGCTCTAACCAGGGGCCCCGGAGCCTGGGCCATAGCTGGCGGCGCCGGGACGGGCTTGGCGGGGACAAGAGCCATGTCAAGTGGTCCCCGCCTTATTTGGAGTGCGAGAACGGGAGTTACAAGCCTGGGTGGCTGGTCACTCTCTCCGCTGCTTTCTACGGGTTGCAGCCTAACCTGGTCCCCGAATTCAGGTAGGGAGTGGAAAAAAAGGCAAAAGCGAAGCCTTCCTTCCGGTTTCGCGTTGGGGAAGGAACACTTGGCTGTGACACTTAACGCTTCTCACCCTCTCAGCCGAACGCAGGCTGAGGGACGTGTTTGGCGGGCGCCTGTGCTTAGGGACAAGAAGCGCTCTACGTTTGTTAGCTCAGTGAAGGCTTCTCTCGGATCAGTTTCCCTGCAAGGGGCAAGAGATTGGGGAGCATTTGACAGAGTTGAGAGACATCTCTGATGCCCTATGCTTCTTTTCAACCCTCAGGAGAGCAGGGAGGGGGAGTTCCCCCTCTGGGGGTGATCTGAGGGAAGCTGGAGAGCTCCGGGTGTGCCCACCAGGCACAGAGTGGCCAGCATTGGATGAGAGAGAAAAGGAAACAGGAGGAAGACAGAATTCCTCATTTCTGCCACTTAGGGGTAGCCTGCACCTGCTTCCTATTTCTGTAGTTTTAGATACCAGCCTGCTGTTAGTTACTGGAGCGGGTAGGATTAAAACCGTGCATCCCCTCTGCAGTCCTATCCCCTGAGTGGTGAGTCAGTCTCAGCAGCATAGCTGCCTCCAGGATCCAGACTTTGCAGTTTGGGCAATGTGCTTCTGCTACCCATCTCCCTCACCCCCCAGTCCTCTTTTCTTCCCCTCTTCCTCCTCTTCTCTGTGTCACAGGCATACCTGTGAAGGTCTTCCAGTCCTTCATCTACTCACACACTTTATAAATGAACCTGATTGAGTTATCTTAGGGAAGAAGGGATTAGTTCTGATTGAATTCACTCAGGGAGCTTGTTATAAATTTAATCACAGTTCTTCTGTATTTCCTGTCTAAAAGTACAGCATTTGTGGGGAGATGAGCATTTGCAAATTAGCAGCGGTAACTTCTGCCCTGGGAAATGCCTTACCTTTTTGGTGAAGAACTTTTAAGAAAATAGCACTTAAGAGTGGATGTGAGGAAGGAACAGAAACACAAGAGTAGAAACTCCTAAAGCCTGGGAGAGGGCCATAGATTGATTGGGATCCTCTCAATTTCCATGATGGGAGGCTCTGGCAGAAAGTCTTGGGGGTTGAGGTGTGCATCTGTACTTTTTGGGAACTTAGGCAAACGTAAGAAACCTGTGTGTGTGTGTGTGTGTGTGTGTGTGTGTGTGTGTGTGTTAATGCTCTGTTTGGCACAAGGACAGGGTGCCAAGCTGGTGAAAGATAACAGGCTGAGTACTGGGTGGGCAAAAGGGGAAATCAGAAAGCTGGTTTGTCTTAGCAGTGTCATTTACGTCTGCATGACCCTCCAATAAGTTGCTTAACCTCTCTGGGCCTCAGATACTTATTATCTACCAAGTGAGGGATTTGAACTAGATGATCTCCAGGGAGCCATCTAGTTATAAAATTCTGTACCTTTTAATGCCAGCAACACTTGAGAAGGAAGATAAAAAAAACAACCCCCTTCTTTGATTCTGTGTGACTATATTAAATGTGTGTATGTATGTATGTGTATGCGTGCGTATGCATGTGTTTCTATCTCTTTTAAAGACCTTGTCTTAAACCAGAGTAACTCTTTCCTACTTTCAGGGTAATCTCATTTCCTCCTGATTTCTGCAGGATCCTATTAGTAAGAGCTGAGCCCAGCTTTGAGTCTTTGCCATATTGTTTGCTCAGGAGAAGAAAGATCGGCAGATGCCATTCACTGCCAGCAAATTGTTTGTGGCCTTCAGATAAGTCTTTTTAGGGAGATCCAGTTCCCAGGATCAATCTATCATCTGTTATCTGTCTGTCTGTGTGCATCTCTCTCTCTCTCTCTTTACATATCCATAACATTTACATTCTGTCAGATTCTGTGGTAACCACTTTGCATGCAATATCTTGCTTAATTTTCACAACTCTATGAGTTAGGTTTTATTAGTTTCCCCATTTTACAGAAAAGGAACCTGAAGCATGGAGAGGTTAAGCTTTTTTCCTGAGATCCCATAGCAGGTGAGTAGTAGAGCCAGAATTGGAGCCCATTTCATACTTTTAACCACTATGCTAAGCTCTGTCTTATGAAGGTGTTTTAAGAATGCTGCAGAGAGTATTGCTGCTGCATAAAAATATATGTATTTTCCAGGGTCAGATGTGGGACTAAGGAGGAGAAGCATTCATTTTAGGATAATTTCTCTTAAGGCTAAGAAAATATGAGTCACCTAAATACACTCAGTGCCTTCTGCCACCCAGGATGAAAGGCCAAGAACACAAAGGATCTGAGGTTGCAAGGGCTCACACGCCCCCTACCTGTTTTTTTGGACTAGATACAGACAGTAGTTTGTTTCCTCTGGCTGAGTTTCTGTAAGTGCTTTCGTAGTCATCAATGGTGTTCTTTCACCAAGGCATGAAGCCAGGCCATTTAGTGTTTGGCTCTCTGCAAAGCTGGTTCCTCCTGGCAGTATGTATGGAGAACAGAATAACTGCACTCCTGTGAGTGCCTTTGCCCATGTCTTGTGCCTCTCAAATGCTGTATTGAGGATTTGCACAGATGTTAATTATAGGAACTAGAAGAAACCTTAAAGAGATCACATGGTTCCTCCTATTGTTTAATAGATAAAGAGAAGTAAAAAGGTGAAGTTACTTGTCCAAAAATCACAAATCAATTTTATAGTAATGGAAGAAGTGGGATCCAGGCCTTCTATCTCTGGTTCACACTATTCTTAATATGTATAGAGCTAAATCATATTTCTGCGTCTCTCTTAACCTTTTGCATACAATGCATCCTGGGGAACAGAGTTTACCCTTCATCACCTTTTAGGACAAAAAAATCAGCTCATAGAACCGGCTGCTGAATTAAAAAATATATACATTGTTTCTTACACACATATGAGATAATATTTAAATGGGTCTTTCTTGTCTCTTCACACTCATATAACACAATCCTTTCTGCTGTTGTTAGTGGTGGTGTTTTATGATCTAAGATATACATTCTAAAATTCTATTCTATAGGTGAATAATACTGTACAGCCATGGTACAGGGAAAACCTCAGATAAATTTTTGGGAAACCATAATTAAGAGTCCTATACATGAGGCAGCCCTGGTGGCTCAGCGGTTTAGTGCCACCTTCAGTCCAGGGCATGATCCTGGAGACCTGGGATCGAGTCCCACATCAGCCTCCCTGCATGGAGCTGCTTCTCCCTCTGCCTCTCTCTGTATCTCTCATGAATAAATAAATAAAATCTAAAAAAAAAAAAAAAGAATTCTATACATGATTTTAAATGTATTTTGAACCTCCATAGTATCTGCAAAAAGCCTTATCTATAATGAAAAATCCATTGATAATACTTTTCTTATGGAAGAGAAAAAGGAGGAAAAATTTTGTAGTTAAAATTTTCATTTAAGATCAGTTAGTATTTTCTCAGGTCTTGCTTATAAGATTCAAGCATTTAAGTTATATTTTATTTTTAGATAATGTAAATCCCAAATATGAAATTTAAAAGTAATGTGAGAACATGGCTAACCATCTTCTTATGTTAAAGTTGATCACTATCAAATACCTCTCAGAGTAAATTTTATTCCCTTCTGTTTCAGAATAACACAAGTATCTTAAATTTCAAAGCCTAGTTTAAGACTCACATTGGGAAGAGGGGAGCCTGGGTGGCTCTGTCTGTTGAGTCTCTTCACTCTTGATTTCAGCTCAGGTCATGATCCCAGGGTCTTGACATCGAACCTTGTGTTGGGCTCCATGCTCAGGAAGGGTCTTGATTGAGATTCTCTCTCCCGCCTCTGCCCTTCCCCTTAAATAAATAAATGTATCTTTTTTTTTAAAAGGCTCACATAGGAAGGTAAATATTTATTATTCATTTCTTTATTTCTACCCGCCCCCCCACCCCAAATGGCATTAGCTGTTCTAATGTCTAATGACCCAAATGTCTCCTGGGTCTTTTGTTATATAGTATAAACATTTTAGTTCTCATCTTCCAACTCAGCAAAAGAGAGAGTAATAATTTAAGTTATACCCTCAGTTGTTTATATTTATTACATTAGATTTGTGATGTCCTTATAAAGTCAAATCCTTGGTTTTGCATAGTAATTTTTCTTTGTGGAACTTAAAGTGATATGGAGTTGGATCCCATTCTGCTGAAATCATAGATATCTCATTGGTGGTAGTTGGTACTATTCAATGCTTAGGATGGATATAAGATACTTATGTGTTGAATTTAAATTAAGGTAAAGGAACCTTTGGGAACTAATTATTTTTTGACAAGCCAAAAGGGACTTAGGAATTCATTTGGCTTCTTTCATCTTCCGAACTTGCAATGGAGGAATCAGACCCAAAGGGCTAAAGGAACTTGCTAGAGTGGCACAGCTCTTTTGTGGTAGCTTAGAATTAGTGGAAACCAATATATTTTGAGCACCTACTAGATGTCAGATGCTTCATATACACCACTGCATCTAATTCTTTGTAATCTACCATAGTGACAACTTCAGAAAAGTTAAGTAGCTTGCCTAAGGTACATAGCTAGTATGTTAGGGAGCAAAAGTAAAATTTAGATCTATCTAGCTGTGAAGCTTAGGTAGGTCTTTCTACGGTCCTATGCTGCTATTTCTTGATTACCAACTTTGTTTTCACCTTGTTATTAAAAAATACAACACAGCAATGATTTGAAATAATATATTTGGCCCAAATAAGTCATATACACTTATTATTTTTAGGCCAATCATACAACCAAGTATGTTGTGTAGTAGGAAGAATATTAGACTTGACAGAACTTTGCCTCAAGTTCCAGTTTTGTCTCTGACTGGCTGTATTACCTGTCTGGAAGTCAGCTTCTGCAGAATTAATATGTGAGAATGGACTTGATGTTATCTAAATACCTTTCTAACCCTTTGTTCTATACATTCTTGATTGGTCTATTCAAATTGTCAACAAGTAGGCTTTGGAAATAGGGTGGATACACACAAGTGCATTAGCTTGTGGAAATAGTATTGTTGGGAAAGTAACACACAGAGAAAGAGGAAACCATGTGGATGTCAGACCTGGTGTTAGTAAAAAAACAGCAATATGGCTATGCAGGAAAGATCAAATAATGTGGAAACCCCTTCTTAGAACCTAACAGAAGAAATATCGAAGTCACTGATTCGCTGACTCTTGAGGGGTCACTTCATTCTCAGCATACTGCACCTGTACACCTCCACCAGTAATTCTGCTACAGATATCTGCTTTCCACAGAAGAGGGCACTTCACTTAAAGTATAAGGGAAATGACCATCTTGATCCAAGCTAAACATATCCTACATCTCTCTTGTGGGTAATGATAGTGGTGGAGAGGTTGTCTATAGAACAGCACAGAGATGCTTACCTAGGTTATTGAGCAAAGAGTTTTTAGATCAACCTCTGTTACTGAGGTTTTTGTCTCAGTCATCTCATCTGTAAGCTGTGAATAGTAAAGTACATCTCCTTTGGGATTCTTTAATGACTAAATGAAGAATTGTGATCACACAGGAAGTTTAGTAAGTATTTTGTATTGTAGCTTCTGGCTTCCCAAATATATTCCTCAGACATAAACCTTCTTAGTTTAGCTGAACTAAAGTCATGTGATTAATAGTCATTTATAATGTATATGATGGTTTTGTTTCATCCTTAATTATTGTGAAGTCTTGTAAAGACAGTGGATCAGGGTGGAAACATGGGTCTTGGAGATAGAAGATGTTGTCACCAGCCTGGACCACATCTTTGACTCATGGTATCACCATGGACAGTGGTTGCCTTTCTAGTCCTCAGTTTCCCTATCTGTAAATTGAGGGGGTTGGTCTAGGTGACCTGTAGGGTTCCTTATAACCCTAAAAGCCTATGATTATGTACCTAATTAAACCTTTTACTTTAACTTTTGGACTTTGATTATAGTGCCGAAAACAGTTAATGTATTTTCACTTAAATGGAGATCATGTTCATGTATGTTCAATGTATGTTATCATAGTCATTTATTCACAGAATAGAGAAAGCCTTCTTGATACAGACTAAGTATATATGCTAGTGGAATTGAGACCACTATTTCTTTCTTTTCTTTTTATTGTCTTTTTTTTTCTTTTCTTTTCTTTTTCTCTCTTTTCTTCCTTCCTTCCTTCCTTTTTCTTTTTTTTTTTCTTTGAATGCCACTTAAAAATAAGAATAAGCATGATCTGATATTCTAGATCTTGAAAGATCCCGTGGTTTTACTTAAAGGCAACATGAAGCTATTTTGCAGATTTCTAAATCAGGGGCATCAGTATTCTCATGTAACTTCCCTCAAGATAACCAATGTTTAGGCATTTTGAAGCTCCTTACCTCTTAATGACAACCCATTTTCAGTTTATTTCTGTAGTTGGCTAATTTTAAAATTTCAAAAAGGGCTATTTATTGTGGTGCAGCAGTAGTGGCACAGCATTACTTGCCACTTTGTAGAATATACATTTGAAAGCAGAAATGAGATTTCTGAGATTGCCAAATAAATAACAAAAGTATATGCCTGCCCTCTGGAGAGGGAACTGATGCCCTCGCTAAACTGGTTTTATGTCTTCAACTGCTAGATAAGTCAAATTTTACTTTTAATTGCAGAAAGACAGCAGTTTGTTGTTCACTGTTCAGGGTTTTATGGCTACCCTTTTCCAATATGCATTATGTTTTATGATTATATTGTAACATAACAGGATGCCAAGAAGTATGTTGTTGATGTTACTTTGCACTTGGTTGGTACCAAAACATTAGGGCCTTGTTTATTTTCTTTCTTCAGATCTGGATTGGTATTTACAGGGTTATTTTAGCCGAATTACTAAAATAGTACATTGGGATTTTAATAACTTTGGAAGCTTAATGGCTGCTATTCACAAATAGGCCACACACTGATACTGGTGCTATGCTTGGAGAGTTTGCAGGCAATGGTGTTATTAAGCTCTTGTCCACAGCTTTGGCATATGCACTAGGGAGGGGGGGAGCTCTTTCTGTTGGTCTTTTACCCTTATTTGCTTTTTAGCTTTTAGTAAAAAAAACAAAAAAACAAAAAAAAAAACATTTCTCTGTGTAAATTTCTATTTTCTCTGGGCATTTACTCATCCAACAAATCTTTTTTTCTTTAGGAAAAAAAAACTATAAAAATATTTAGGTGGATAGTTTGTTCTATGAAATACTTCTTCAGTGAATTGTCTTTCTCAGGTTCCCTCCTATCCTGTTCTACAATGCCAAGCTTAGTATAGGAGCTATGATGAACTTTCTTTTTTTGTATTTAAGGATATTGTAGTATCTCAAAGCAATTATGGGATATGTCTAGTTTAGTTATCTTCATTATGTAAAATTTACAGAAAACACAGAATTAGCTTAAGTGGTCTGACCCCAAGATCATTTTTCCCAAACAAAAATCCTATTACCTACCTTTCTGTCATAGAAGGCAGTCTCTCTCTCTATTATGTGGTTAACTATTAATTCTAATTAATTGAATCCAGTTAATTTTTATCCATTATAATATTTGTTGTAACATCCCCCTAGTTAAAAACTATAACCACAACAAGACAATGTGGAATTAAAAAAAAAAAAATCTGTCCAGTTAGCAAAGTACCCAATGCACCTAGAACTTAAAAGGAAACTTAGAGTTACATAAGATTTTGGTTTATTTCCTTAACCTGGTTTTCTTACTATTTATGTGTTTTGTCCCATGGGTATGCCTTTGTACACTATTATGGAAGAACTTTCATAGTAAAAGGTGAAAGATTTATTCAGTGATCCAAAGAGAAACCAGAGTATGGAAAAACTTTTATAGAATAATTTGACACATGGCTTTTATCTGAGAAAGAGGAAAGATGATATAGTATAGAATAATGTATTTTATCAATTCTAAGATGCATTTCCCCCCATTTTGATGTCTTTTAACTTGAGATCTGTCTTATGATTGAGAGCATGTCATTTTCAATTAGCATACATTTTCTTTTAATGGCACACAATATAATTTATCTTTCGATTAATGGTATCTTATATTTGATGAATTATAATATTAGGAAATGAGAAAATAAATTCCAAGATATCTCCAACTATACAGTTCTATTATCATCTTTGTCAAGATGCAGCAAAATGTACATATAATGGAAACACAAAATCTAGACATCACTGGTACATATAAATTAGATTGCTATTTGCCTTCATAATTTGTTTAAAAAGGCAAGCTATCCTAAAACACGGAGCTACAATTTCTTTTTTTTAAGATTTTATTTTTTAAAAGAATTTATTTATTTATTTATTTATTTATTTATTTATTTATTTATTTATTTATGAGAGACACATAGAGACATAGGCAGAGGGAGAAGAGGCTTCCTGCTGGGAACTTGATATGGGACTCAATCCCAGGTCTCTGAGATCATGACCTGAGCCAAAGGCAGATATTCAACCACTGAGCAACCCAGATTCCCCTAAGATTTTATTTCTAAGGAATCTCTCTACCTAATGTGGGACTCAAACTTACAACCTAGAGATCAAGAGTTGCATGCTTTACCCGCTGTGCCAGCCAGGTGCTCCCACATTTCTTTCAATTTATGTGAAATATACAAAATATTGGGCCAGTAGTTGTAGAAACTTTTGTTTTCAGATTAGGTCCGGTAAGAATTATCAAAATCTTTCCCACACTATCTGGTGAAGAATTTCACTCACTCTGTGAGAAAATGCCTAAGATAATGAGACTAAAAGACCACTTATAGACCAAAAACAGGAAGAAACAGATCTTTATTTTCGAAAGGGCTTAGAGGTTTCAGGGTAGAAATAAAAACTTCATGGTGTAGTCATGTAATTAGTTTTGGTTAAAGAGATTCAAATGGAATTGTGGAAGTGAATGTTTTTCCTTTTTTTCTAGTCAGCTGCCTGAGTGAAGTTGGACTTTCCCTTACTTGATGTGTCAGACCACTGCATAGAGCAGGGTTTCTTCACCTAGGCTTTATTGACATTTCATTCCAGTCTTGTTTGTTTTTAGATGTTTAGCAGCACTTCCGGCTGCCTCCTATGATGCTTGTAGCAACCTCCTTGCCCACTATGATAATCAAAAATGTCTACAAACATTGCCAAATATCTTCTTTTTTTTTTTTTTTTTTTTTTTTTTTTTTTTTTTTTTTTTTTTTTTTTTTTAAAATTTTTTTTTTTAATTTTTATTTATTTATGATAGTCACAGAGAGATAGAGAGAGAGGCAGAGACACAGGCAGAGGGAGAAGCAGGCTCCATGCACCGGGAGCCCGACGTGGGACTCGATCCTGGGTCTCCAGGATCGCGCCCTGGGCCAAAGGCAGGCGCCAAACCGCTGCGCCACCCAGGGATCCCGCCAAATATCTTCTTGAGGGCAAAAATGCCTATGGTTGAAAGCTGCTGGTGGGGAGAGAATTCATATAAATATACTATTCTGGGGCTATTTCAAGGGTTCTGTATGCATGTGTATATATATATGTGTGTGTGTATAAGTCTATCAGATCACGTATTTATTTATTTGGAACATAAGATCATTTCACATATAGAACCTGATATGAGCGAGAACTGGAAAATTTTGATGGATCAATGGAATATTAATCTACATTAATATGTCATCAGGGCTCAAAAAGAAAAACTTGGCAAACTATTTGCAGAATTTGTTACTAATGGTTTAAATGTTTTTACTATTTCTATGGTTAAATGTTTTATATTTAAGGTTTTTCAATAAAGGATGCATTTTGAAAAATAAAGTATGTGTGTGTGGGGTGGTGGGGGCATTCTTTAAAAAAGCAAGTTTTAGTCAATGTCCTGGGAAAGCTCATTTTTGAAGAATTAGAATATTAGAAGTCAAAAGGATTTTAGAGATCATATAATCTAATTTATTGTTACTTTTACAGGGAAGGAAATTGAGGCCCAGGGAAGTGACCACCACTTGCACTAGCTATGGCTGCGGTGAACCTGCAGTTTAATCATAGGCACAAATAAAAACACCCCACGTCATCAAATGAAAGTTAATTTATATTCATTATTCACTGATCTTGAACCTGGCTGAGCATCAGGATCAACTCAAAAGCCTCATAATACATTCCTAGGCCCTCTCCAGACCATGTGAATGAGATAGTCTGAGGATAGATTCAGATTATAATAAGTAAAAAGTCTTTGTATTTCAGAAGCAATTCATCCTTAAGCCCAAACTTGGGAAAAGCAAGCAGTGTTTGATAAGGTTATAACACACACGTTCCATTTCTCAAGATTTAAAGAATAAAAATTAAAAATTGTAAATGCTTAGTATTTTCAGCTTTAGTAATGCAAAAAAATCTGGCAATCCAATATTGTGAATGATCCTACTGGTAGGGGTAGAATGAATAGCAGGTTTTTTAGGAAGGCAGAGAGATCACAGGTACTGAGGTTTGGAATGGTGGGCCACTAAGTATTATGCTGTATCTCCCTTTCTTTATTTCAGGTTGTTTTCTCACCTTTAAAATAGGGGCTATCATGAAAGCAGCTGCTTTGTATTATTACTTATTTATTTCTGTATGTAAAAGTCCAATTTCCCCAACTAGTTCTACATGGCCTTTAAATGCCAAGAACCACATTTTATGACTTCCCATATTCAGTGCCTCAAGAAAATTGCCTTGCATATTTCAGGGAGGCACCATGGAATAGTGTCTAAGAGGAAGGGTTTTGGGATTATAAACCTACACTTGAATCCATGAACTTTCACTTTTGCTGTGTGACACTGGGCAAATTACTTAACTTTCTATGTCTTCATCTTGAAAGGGTGTAGAGTACCTCTCATCCTCTCATTGTTGTAAAGAGTGAATAATCGTATATATGTATAAAGAGTTTAGCATAAGGTATGGAATGTATTCTTTTAAGAAGCACTATAGAGTCTATAATGTGTACTTTGGTAGGGCTATAGATACTGGGGATGTAACAGATATGAAAGAAATCCCTGTCCTCATGGATTTTTCTTTGTGTGTGTGTGTGGAGGTAGGGGGAGATAGATAATCAGCAAGCAAAGTTAGTAGAATAATTCTTGATAGAAACAAGTGCTATAAGGATATAAATAGGATAGTGAGATAAAAAATAGGTGAGTGGTAGGTTGGGTTGTATTAAATGGGGTGGTCAGGAAAGATCTTTGAGTTAAGAAATGAAGGATGAGAAAGAGACTGCCATGGAACAAGTTGAGGTAATCATGTTTTAAATAGGAAAGAGTAAGAGCAAAGGCCTTGAGGCAGGATTGAGCTTCAAATGCTTTAAGAATAGAAAGAATGTCTTACCGGAATGTATTGAGAGAGGTAGGTAATGACATAAAAAATGAGAGGAAGACACAGAGGAGATGTTTAATAAGTGGGTTAAAATATTGTGGTAATATAGAAACATATTAAGTGCTTTAAAAAGTTTTAACCCATAGCAATCTGTAAATTATGGATGCATTTTCATTGTTTTTCTTTGGATGGTTTTATTGTAGTGTTCTAATTTTATTTTGGCGGATTTTTCTTTCTTCATTTTAGTGTTGGCCTTCTTGCTACTTCCTCACATAGCTCTCTGAGAGCTTGGGTTTTCCAGTCTCTCTGATGAGATTTCAGTCAAAGAATGAGGTATTTTTAGTTGCTCCATTCTCTCTCTTTAAAAAAAAAAACTTTATTTATTCATGAGAGACAGGGGTGGAGTGGGGGGGCAGAGACATAGGCAGAGAGGGAAGCAGGCTCCATGCAGGGAGCCGGATGTGGGACTCGGTCCTGGGAATACAGGATCATGCTCTGGGCCAAAGGTAGATGCTCAACTGCTGAGCCACCCAGGCATCCCATAGTTGCTCCATTCTCAAATGTGAATGAATAAATTGGAATTTGAGCAGCAAGGGAGGTAGAAATAAAAAATCCAAAATTTCTTGCAAAAATAAGTTGGGTGCTTTTCTTCCCCCCTGGCTCAAACCTGTAAGAGAAGTATTTTTCAGATGCCGACAGGAGAATAAGGACAGAGGCACAGCAGGTTAACTTATGGGCAAAGCATTCTTTTTCTTTACCAGCATTCCTGGAATGACATCCTGTGGGTCCCTGACTTCTCTCAAGCTGGTAGCTGGCAGGTCTTGTCATTTGGCATTTTCTGACACTCTCTGTTGTCCTTTGTGCTCAGGTCTAAGATGTAGAGGTCAAGGGCTGCCTGAAAAATTGCCAGTGAGAGGCATAAAGCATAGACATGAGATTGGAAGAGCCAGAAGAAAGACCACTAACATTTGGATGTGAATTTGGAGGTAGAGTTTCCATGATAGGAAGTATAGGTAGGAATGTATCTCTAATGAGGTACATTAAAAATGGAAAATCAGGATTATGGGTTTTAGGAAATAAAATAATCATCATTAGCTCCTCCAATGTGACAAATGTGGGATTTAGCGTCTTTATATTTCATTTTTCCTTACCCTCCTCTCTTGTTTCATTAATTGTATTTTTAATTTTTCTACTGGTTACCTCAATTTTTGCACCCACAAATTTTAAATAGTATCTTCTATTTTTTACTTTTCATTGTCTTCCTACTTCTCTTGCTATTCCAGTATTTTAGATAATTAAAGATGGTGGCATTTATAACCTGTCACTGCAGTAAAGAAGCAAAAACCAAAAACCAAAAACCAAAACCAAAACCAAAACAAGCAAAAAAAAAGCTGTGCTTTGTCTATTCATTGCCTTTAAGAATTGAAACTTGATTAACTGAATCTGTCATTTTCAGAATGTTCCAAATTTCAAGTGCCAATGGATTATCTCTCTCTAGACGAGTTGCTCAAGACCATGGTTTAGTTTGCATATATCTTCATGGAGACTTTTCACATATTGCTCCCTGCCTTTGGAATTGCCATCTGCTTTCCTTTTTCATGTTAAAGAAATAAAAAGGAACCATATTATTATTTCTAAGATCATTTGACTTTTTAATCAATCACGATATTGGTTAAAGAAAATTTCACATTTTTGTTGAAGGCATTCTTATTGGAGTCCCATAATTTGTACAAATTGATTTAGGACTTCTGCAGAATAACCATCATGGAAATTTCTTCAAATTACTGAAATTTTGAATCCAACTGTGTGTTGGATTCAGGTTCTCTTAGTTCTAGAATTCTTATTTTTTCATCCCCTGGAGTACATTTCAAATACTTTCTAAGCATCTCAGGTACCTTCTAAGTAAAATTTCTAAGTCTTCCCATGTCTGAAAACATGTCTTTGTGTATGATTGATTGTCAGAATATAGAGTTATAGGTTCAAAGTCATTTTGTCCTCAGAATTTTAAAGACATTGTTTTCAGCATTCATTGGTGCTGGTAAAAAAAAAAAAATTGGTATTAACCTGATTTATTACACTTTTGTAGGTAATTGTTTTTTTTCTTCTCATAGAAACTTTAAGATCTTTTCTTTTTCCTTGGGGTTCTGAATATTCATGATGATGTGCTTAGATGTGATTCTTTTTATTCATCAACCTTACCACTTAGTTGGCCGTTTTAGATTTTTCCACTCAGAAATTTTCTTTTATGAGTGCTTAAAATTACTCTCTCATACCCATTTCTCTTTCTGGAACTCCAGAAACATTTAGATATTTGACTTTCTGGATTGATCTCCATATTTCTTAACTTTTCTCTCATTTTTTCATCTTTTTCTTTTTACTTTCCCTTCTAGGGGATTTTCTTATTTTTTCCTTTTTAGTGAATTAGTTTTCATTTGGCAATCTCTTTTAATTTCTACAAACTCTTTCTTGCTCTGATTTTTTATCATAATTGTATGTTCATTTTCTTAAATCTCTTTGAGAAAATTAAAATACTTATTAAATTGTCTTCTGTTGCCTGAATTATTGCTGTTTGTTCCTGGTTTAGTTGTTTTGCTTTTTCATACCAGCTCTTCTCCTTTATGCTACCAGTTCATCTCAAATGTGATCCTTAGTCATCAGTTTTCTGATTAAAGGGCTAGGTTAATTTACATAGCTAGAGGACATGGAGCCTTGTGTGAGACATGTAGGCCTAGTTCCTCAGTAGACTTCTCCCTTGATTGTCAGGCTTCATTCACTTTAGGATACTGGAGAAGGAAGTTGGCAGTCTCTGGCCCACCCTAGACCTCTATTCTGGGATAACTAACAACCAATTTTAGAAGTTTTAGCTCTTCTCAGGTATTTATCTATTTACAGAACGATTCTTGGTTTTCAGTTTGGGGATAAATACCCTTGCTGCACACAAGGAGAGGTTGTGCCAACTTGTGTAATTGATGGAAGTCCTTCAGTTCATCACCTTGATGTCTGCTGCATTTTCTACTTTTGCTTGCAATTGACTTTGAGCTTAAAATCTTTCTGAAAAGTCTTCTGGAAGAGCAGTGTTCACCTTATAGCCCTTTCCTGATCATGTCCTGGACTGAGCTCTTACCACTCTGGCTTATTATCAGTATGATCCCAGATAATTGTGTCAAGTCTCTGATCAGCTATTTTGCCTCATTCCCTTTTTATACTTATTTACTGCCATTACAGGTGGATGGGAAGGGATGAGGTAGAGAAATATATGCTCAACTCAGCAACTTGAACAAGAACTCACTTAGGTCTTCTGACCATTCTTCTTACTCTTACCAAGGATCTGGACATCATATCAGCTCTTTTCCTTATTAGGTGTGTGTCTACATAGGGTTCAGAGCATACAAGTAAAACCTATATTTAGCTCACACCTTGGGTACCTAACCCAAGGCTATTTATCTTAATTTCAATAGCAACATTTTTTGTTTTTTACTTACTTTATGGCCTTATTTACTGTTGTTATTTTTGGATCAGAAGTGGCCATTGCCACAAGCTGTATCTCTTTCTGTGAAAAATTACTATATTAACAGCTGACTTGTTTTTATTGTATAAAATATTAGGGTCTAGAAAAAAGTCATTTAGAGTGAAAAAATCCGGGCAGATTGTCAGCTGGTAATTTGACTTAAAAATCTATATTAAGAAGAGTCAACAGAAAAAAAAATGAGACGTTTAATAATTTAAGAAATGATTGACAAAAAAAGGTATTTTCATTTGGATATTGTAGCCAAACACTAACATAAATGGCATTTTAATTAATCAACAGGAAACTGAAGGCATGAGATCATTATTTTATGTTTTAAGAGAGATTACAATATTCATATTAAACATTTATATTCCCTGACAGATATATTTTGTCTTTTTTTTCCCTCCCTGGACATTAAAAAAGTGTGACTTTGGACATATTATAGAACTTACATGAACCTAATTTTTTTCATTCTAAAATGAAGAAAGTATTTCCTCTTTTATAAGGTTATTATTTGAAAAAAATGAATGAATCAATCAATATAGCTGATCTCTTTGTACTGAGTTCCCTGACAAGGGATTGTCCTACCCCATTCAGAAAGGATAGAGGTGATATAAGCAACACTGGGGATGAGTTTGATAAAAAAAAAAAAAAAAAAAAGCTGTCCTCTTGTTGTTTAAAATTTAAATAAAACGAAGCTCAAAACTATCCCAGTGAAGGAAAGCCACAAAATGAAACATCAGTCAGCTATCTCTATAAAAGTAGCAGACTTAAAATATATTTTTCAGAGGGACAGTCGTATATTATCAAATTTTAAGAGATGTGCTGCACTTAATTCTGAAAAAAGTATCACCTTGAGGATCCCTCAAATACAATGATTGTATATGTGGATAGAAAAGAGATGTTGCTCCCGATTGAACTTACTTCATTTTATATTTATCGGTTCTTTTTTAAAAACAAAACGAGTTATTTATTTTTTTCGCACACAAAGTGTACAGATCTTACTAAGGAAGGTGTGACTTGATTGCCAAAAACCTTCCAAGAACAAGAAGCCAGACAGATGGAAGACGTTTGTCACTATGTAAAGTTTTGGTTGGCAAGCTTTCTCTGGACATGTCTGCTGTAAAGTAGTGTGGGGGAGGAGAACATTTTCTTGCTTTAAGACAAGACAAGACAAATTCTTCTAGATGTTCTAGAGGGCATCAGACTATGTTCTTATGTTCTTATGTTATTCTGTATTTCTTGTGGTTATATGCTAGTATTTAATGATACAGATGCTGGGTGCTTTTGTGAGAATGCTTTCTGAGGATGAGATGCCCCAAGTGAGGAAACTATACAAAGATTACTTGAGTCACTGAAACATGAATCTAGATTCTTTTATAGTTAGATGGGAACCGAAAGTAAATAGCTCATCTTCCCTTTTAAAATAAGTCTTTTCACTTTTCCTTGATCAGACCCCATTTGCAACTCACCTGTGAAGTGTGCTCTTCTGTTCATATGCTGTTTGTGTACAAATAATTTTAATTAAATACTTGCTATATAGCTAATTATCTTGCTTTTATTTCACACCACTCTGTTTTAAAAATCTCTTCATGTTGCCACATATACAATAAGTCCATTTCTCTACTGCAATATAGTACTCTACTGCTGCATTGTGTGTAGAAACTGTCCAGTCCCAGGGATGGGTACCCAGAATGTCTTCAATTCTCTGCCATTACAATAACACTGTTGTAAGTTTATATGCCCTTTATAGACTCGAATGAGAATATCTTTGAAAGTTATACCCAAGAGCAGGATTTCTGGGTTATAGAAAAGGGCAAATGTATTTTACAAAATATTGCAAGATTGCTCTCTCGATAGGCTGTACCAATCTACATATTCACCAGTAGGGTATAAAGGATCCTATAGATTTACATTATTGCCAACACTTGGAATTATATGGCTATTTTTTTTGCCAGTTTAATGAATGCAAAGTGATATCTCACTATTGTTTTAATTTGCTTAAGTATCTCTTCATGTGCTTGTAAGCCTGTTGTGTTTACTTTTCTGTAAAATGCTTGTTTATGTTTTGCCTGTTTCCTATTATGGTTCCCATATTTTCGTTGAATCACAAGAGATCCTGGTGTATAGATACTACTGTGTCAATTTTAGACATTGTAATATCACCCAGTTTGTTACCTTTCAGTTAACTTTGTTCATAATCTTTAACCTTGAAGAGAATTTTCAAAAATTTCTTATGTTACTTAAAATTTTGCCTTACAGTTCATGCTTGAGGGTTCAAGAAATCTTTCAATACTTCACCACAAAAATGTTCTCTTATGTTACCAACAACTAACTTTAAAGTTTTACCTTTCCCAGTCAGGTTTTTAACATTTGGAGTTACCCTTGTACATGGTATTAGGTATGGATCAAGGTATTATTTTTGTTCACTTAGTGAGCCAGATTCCCAACACTATCATCTTTATCATACAGTTAAGTGCCTCATATGCACATGTATGTTTCTGAGTTCTCTATTTTGTTACACTGCTTTCCATGTCTGTTTTTCTGTCAATATTATGTTTTGTTGCCATGATTGGGATTTAATAATTGGGATTGGGATTGTGTTTTAATAATTTCTTGGGCAAAACCTACCTCTTTTCTTCTTACAACTTACTTTTATTATTCTACTTATAGCAAGCTGTAAGTTTCTCAAAATCCATATGGAATTTTGGTTGGTTCTGCATTAAATTTATAGCTGCATTTAATCAGAATTTGCATTTTTAACACAGTAAATTATTTCTTCTTAGAGCATGGGATATCTCTCCATATTATTCAGGTCATCCATTTTGTCCTTCATTAGTTTCAAAATTTCTCCATAGAGATTTTGTGTATTCTTAAGTTAACTACTACAGAATTTATGGGTTTTGTTGCTATTTTAAATGGCATCTTTTAGTTATAATTTTTTGTTGGAGATTGTTGGTATAGATAAATGCTATCGATTTTTGTACATTGATCTAGTGTCTATCAAACTTGCTGAACTTTCTTAGTATTCTCGTATTTGTTGATTTTATTGTCAGAAAAATGATCATCTACAAATAATGAGGGTTTAGTCTCTCCTGAACTTTACATATCATTTTTTTTCTTCAGAGAATTAGTTGTGATTTTCACTACCATATTAAACAGCATCAGAGATAGTAAGCACTCTTGACTTAAAGGGAACATCTTAAAAAGTTTCTTCTTTAAATATATTGTTGAAGAAGCAAGTTTTATCAAGTTAAGAATGTTCTTCTTTTATTTAGTTTATCATTAAAGAAAATTAGGTAGTAGAATTTTGTAAAATGTTTTTATCTTGATTAACACAATCAGATTATTTTTCTCATTTCTTCTATTAACGCTGTGACTTTATGTATTTTCTTTTTTTTTTTTTTTTGGTTTTAAGTTTTTATTTTAACTCTAATTAGTTAACATAGTGTTCTATTAATTTCAGGTGTACAACATAGTGATTCTACAATTCCATACATCACCCAGTGCTCATTACAAGTGTACTCCTTAATCCCCATCACCTATTTAACCCATAGCCCACACCCCATCAGTTTGTTGTCTATAGTTAAGAATCTATTTCTTGATTTGTCTCTTCTTTTTCCTCTGCTCATTTGTTTTGTTCTTAAATTTCACATATGAGTGAAATCATATGGTCTTGGTCTTTCTCTGAGTAGATTATTATTATATCTACAGTTTCACCCATGTTGTTGCAAATGACAAGATTTCATTTTTTTATGGCTAATATTCCATTGTGTGATCATATATATATCACTTTTTCTTTATCCATTCATCAGTTGATGGGCACTTGAGCTTCTTCACTATCTTGTCTATTGTAGTAGTGTGATTAACTTTTTGAGGAACCTCCATACTGTTTTGCACAGTGGCTGCACCAGTTTGCATTCCCACCGACAGTGTATGAGGGTTCCTTTTCCTCTATATTATCACCAACATCTGTTGTTTCTTGTGTTGTTGATTTTGGCCATTCTGACAAGTGGGAGGTGATATCTCATTGTAGATTTGATTTGCATTAGTGGTAAATGATAATGAACATCTTTTCTTTTTTTTTTTTTTTTTTAAATTTTTATTTATTTATGATAGTCACAGAGAGAGAGAGAGAGAGGCAGAGACACAGGCAGAGGGAGAAGCAGGCTCCATGCACCGGAGCCCGATGTGGGATTCGATCCCGGATCTCCAGGATCGCGCCCTGGGCCAAAAGCAGGCGCCAAACCGCTGCGCCACCCAGGGATCCCAATGAACATCTTTTCATGTGTCTGTTGGTCATCTGTATGTCTTCTTTGGAGGAATGTATGTTCAGGTCTTCTGCCAATTTTAATTAGATTATTTGTTTGTTTTGGTGTTGAATTGTAGAAGTTATTATGTATTTTGGATACTAGCCCTTTATCAGGTCATTTGCAAATACCTTCTCCTATTTAGAAGGTTGCATTTTGGTTTTGTTGATTGTTCCCTTCATTGTGCAAAAGCTTTTTATTTTGATATAGTCCCTATAGTTTATTTTTGCTTTTGTTTCCCTTGCCTCAGGAGACATATAGAAAAAAGTTGCTATGGCCAAAGTTAAAGAGGTTACTGACTGTTTTCTCTTCTAGGAATTTTATAGTTTCAGGTCTCTCAATTAGTTCTTTATTTCATTTTGCATTTATTTTTGTGTATGTTGTAAAAAAGTGGTCCAGTTTCATTCTTTTGCATGTTGCTGTTCAGTTTTCCCAACACTACTTGCTGAAGAGGCTTTCCCCATTGATATTCTTTCCTGCTTTGTCGAAGATTGACCATATAATTGTGGGTTTATTTCTGGATTTTCTATTCTGTTCTATTGATGTATCTATTTTTTGTGTCACTACCATACTGCCTTGATCACCACAGCTTTGTAATATAGCTTGAAGTCTGTAATTGTGATACTTCCAGCTTCATAGTTTTCTTTTTCAAGATTGCTTTGGCTAATCAGGGTCTTTGTGGTTCTATATAAATTTTAGAATTGTTTGTTCTAGCTTTCTGTAAGATGCTGCCATTATTTTTTTTTTATTTTTATTTATTTATGATAGTCACAGAGAGAGAGAGAGAGAGGCAGAGACACAGGCAGAGGGAGAAGCAGGCTCCATGCACCGGGAGCCCGACGTGGGATTCGATCCCGGGTCTCCAGGATCGCGCCCTGGGCCAAAGGCAGGCGCCAAACCGCTGCGCCACCCAGGGATCCCGATGCTGCCATTATTTTGATAGGGGTTGCATTAAATGTGTAGATTGCTTTGGGTAGTATAGACATTTTAACAGTATTTGTTATTCTAATCCATAGGCATGGAATGTGCATTTTTTTGTGTTTTCAATTTCTTTCATCTGTGTTTTATAGTTTTTAGAGTATAAGTCTTATCTCTTTGGCTAGGTTTATTCCTAGGTATCTTACTATTTTTGATGCAATTATAAATGGGATTGTTTACTTAATTTTCTCTTTCTGCTCTGTCATTATTGGTGTATAGAAGTGCAACAGACTTCTGTCCATTGATTTTGTATCCTGAGACTTTATTGAATTATCAGGTCTAGCAGGTTTTTAGTAGAGTGTTTGGGTCATCAGCAAATAGTGGAAGTTTTACTTCTTTACCAATTTGGATGCCATTTATTTATTTTTTGTTGTCTGATTGCTGAGGCTAGGACTTCCAGTATTACGTTGAATAAAAGTGGTGAGAGTGGACATCCTTGTCTTTTTCCTGACCTTAAGGGAAAAGCTTTCAGTTTTCTGTATTGAGGATGATGTTACTATGGGTTTTTCATATATGGCATTTATTATTTTGAGGTATGTTCTCTCTAAACCTACTTTGTTGAGAGTTTTTATCATGAATGGATGTTATAGTTTGCCAAATGCTTTTTCTGTGTCTACTGAAATGATCATATGGTTTATAGTTTCTCTTTGTGATGTGATGTTGATTTATTTGTTAATATTGAACCACCCTTGCTACCCAGGAATAATTCCAGTCAATTGTGGTGAATAATTTTTTAAAAATGTATTGTTGGTTTCAGTTTGCTAGTATTTTGTTGAGGATTTTTGCATCTATGTTTATTAAAGATATTGGCCTACAGTTCTGTTTTTTAGTAGTGTCTTTATCTGGTTTTGGTATCATAGAATGAATTTGAAAGTTTTCCTTCCTTTTCTATTTTTTTGGAATAGTTTGAGAAGAGTAGGTATTAATCTTTTTTAAATGTTCGATAGAATCCACCTGTGAAGCCATCTGGCCCTGGACTTTTATTCGGGAGTTTTTTTTTTTTTTTTTTTGATCACTGATTCAATTTCTTTGTTGGTTATCAGTCTGTTCAAATTTTCTATTTCTTCCTGTTTCAGTTTTGGGAATTTATATATTTATAGGAATTTATCCATTTCTTCTAGATTTTCCAATTTGTTGGCATATAGTTTTTCATAATATTCTCTTATAGTTATTTGTATTTGTGTTGGTTATTTCTTCTCATTTGTGATTGTGGAATTTATATATTTATAGGAATTTATCTATTTCTTCTAGATTGTCCAATTTGTTGGCATATAGTTTTTCATAATATTCTCTTATAGTTTTTGTATTTGTGTTGGTTGTTATTTCTTCTCATTTGTGATTGTTTGAGCCCCTTCTCTTTTTTCTTGATAAGTGGCTAGAGGTATTAATTTGTTTTTTCAAAGAACCAGCTCCTGGTTTCATTGATCTGTTTTACTGTTTTGTTTTTATATCATTTATTTCTTTTCTTTTTTTTTTATATCGTTTATTTCTGCTCTAATCTTTATTTCCTTCCTTCTGATGGTTTTAGGTTTCATTTATTCTTCTTTTTTTCTAGCTCCTTTTGGTGTAACGTTAGATTGTTTGAGGTTTTTTTGTTTGTTTGTTTGTTTTTTGCTTTAGAGGTAGGCCTGTATTGCTATGAACCTCCCTCTTAGAATTGCTTTTGCTGCATCCCAAAGATTCTGGACCATTGTGTTTTCATTTTCATTTTTTTCCCATGTGCTTTTTAATGTCTTATTTCCTGGTTGACCCAATCACTGTTGAGCAGCATATTATTTAACCTCATGTATTTGTGGTCTTTCCAAAATTTTTCTTATGGTTGGCTTCTAGTTTCATAATATTGCAGTCAGAAAGTTGCATGGTTATATTTTTATGTTCTTGAATTTGTTGAGGCTGTATGTCATCTATTCTGGAGAATGTTCTATGTGCATTTGAAAAGGATGTGTATTTTGTTGTCTTAGAATGGAATATTCTGGGATCCCTGGGTGGCGCAGAGGTTTGGCGCCTGCCTTTGGCCCAGGGCGCGATCCTGGAGACCCGGGATCGAATCCCACGTCGGGCTCCCGGTGCATGGAGCCTGCTTCTCCCTCCGCCTGTGTCTCTGCCTCTCTCTCTCTCTCTGTGACTATCATAAATAAATAAAAAATTTAAAAAAAAATTAAAAAAAAAAGAATGGAATATTCTGAATATTTCTGTTAAATCCACTTGTTCTCTTATGTCATTCAAAGCCATTGTTTCCTTGTTGATTTTTTGTTAAGATTATCTGTTCATTGATGTAAGTGGGGGTTAAAGTCTCCTACTATCATTATATTATCGATTAATTCCTTTATGTTTGTTATTAATTGTTTTATGTATTTGGGTGCTCCTATGTTGGGTGCATAAATATATTTTCTTGTTGAATTGTCCCCTTTATTATTATATAATGTCCTCCTTTGCCTCTTGTTACAGTATTCATTTTAAATCTATTTGTCCAATATAAATATTGCTACTCCAGCTTTCTTTTGATATACATTTGCATGACATTTGTTTTTCCATCCACTCACTTTCAACCTGCAGGTGGCTTTAGGTCTAAACTGAATTTCTTATAGGCAGTATTTACATAGGTCTTGTTATTTTATCCATTCTCTTGTTCTATATCTTTTGATTGGAGTGTTTAGCCCATTTATATTCAAAGTAGTTACTGATATATATTTATTATAATTTTATTATGTGTTTTGTGGTTGTTTCTGAAGATTATCTCTGATCCTTTCTTGTCTTTCTTTCATGGTTTGCTGATTTCCACTAGTGATATATCTGGATTTCTCTTTATTCTTTGCATGTTTATTACTGGTTTTTGATATATTAGTACAAATGGGTTTGTATAACTTCTTCTGCACATAGCAATGTATATTAAGTTGATGTTCATTTAAATGAACCCATAATTTTCTCATCCCCTCCCCACATTTTAGGCATTTTATTTCATTTATTTATTTTATTTATTTTTATTTTTTAGGCATTTAAAAAATATCTTATATCCTTTTATTTTGTGAGTTTCTTGATTTTTTTTTACAGAAATAGTCATTTTTACTTCTTTTGTGTTTCCTACCTTTATATTTCAGTCCAGTTGTCTGAAGAGGCTCTCTTTGCCTGTTATTAGCAATGTTTGGTCCCTAGCCTGAACATGGCACTTCTTAACTAGGTATGTTCTCATATGTTTGTGAAATGAGACCGGTCCCCACCACTGCAGGTACTGAGGCTCCACAAAACTCCTACACATTGGGAGATGTGGTGTTTCCAGGGTTTTGAGTTGGTCTTCTGGAGGAGAGGATCTGCTATAATGGGGTTGAGGCGTGACTGGGAAGGGTAGTTTCACAGGACATGGTGGGGGAGAGTTTGGTGTAAGAAATTTAGGTGGTGAATGTCAGAGCTGCACTAGTTCCCACAGGTGGCCCTCTGCTTATGCAGAGGAGCAGGGGAGAAAAATGGCACTAGCCAGTTCCTTTGCTCCTTGAGGGGTCTCTCCATGAACACTGTCTCTCTAGGATGTGCTCTGAGATGAGCAAATAACCTTCCCACTCTGTGCCCCAGGTGCTCTTCAGATTGCTGCTTCCATGCTGTGTCTATGGGTTGTTTGCCTGCCTTCTCTTCAAGAGCAGTGCAGTGCCCTGGGGGTCCATCACAGTCAAGCCTGCTGATCTTTATAGTTCCAGGCTTTAAGCCCCAGTTGTTTCCAGAAGTCATGAAATTTGGGCCCTCTCACCTTCCAAGCCAATTGCTTTGGGGTTTCACTTTTCCATTAATTCCCCTGTGTGCTAGTCTGTTTCTCATTCTTCTCCAAAACCACTCCATTCCCACTACAGCAGCCATAATCTGCTTCTCTTCCAAACTCTGTATCCATACTTCCTTCTTCAATGTGACCTCTTCTCAACCTTTGGTTGTGAAGTTTGCTCTGCCAGTCTTTTTTTTTTTTTTTTTTAAGATTTTATTTATTTATTCATGAGAGACAGAGACAGCGAGAGGCAGAGACACAGGCAGAGGGAGAAGCAGGCTCTATCAGGGAGCCCAACGTGGGAGTCACCCCGGACCAAAGGTGGTGCTAAACCACTGAGCCACCCAGGCTGCCCCTGCTCTGCCAGTCTTAAGGTCAATCTCTGGGATATTTAGGATGATTTGATAATTATTTGGTTATATTTATAGGATAAGGCAAGCCTGTCATCCTCCTATTCTACCACCATCTTTCCTTATTGATATATTTTCTTATTTAAAACATCCTTTCATTCTTGAGATCTACTCCAGTGGATCATGATAAAAAATTATTTTAAGATATTTTAACATTTATTTAGCCAATATTTCCTTTAGGACTCTTGGATCTACATGTAGTTAAGAGGGGGCTACATTTCTTTTAGGTATTGTTCTCATATGGTTTGGAATCAAAGTCACATAAAATGCATTATTTTGGTTATATTTTTATTTTAAAACCTTGTAAAAATATAAGAACTATTACTTAAAAGTTTGGTAGAATTCGTAGGTAAAATATGTAAGTCTGAAGTTTTTCTAGGAAGTGAAGGCTTTAAATATTTTATGCTGGGATCCCTGGGTGGCGCAGTGGTTTAGCGCCTGCCTTTGGCCCAGGGCGCGATCCTGGAGACCCGGGATCGAATCCCACGTCGGGCTCCCTGCATGGAGCCTGCTTCTCCCTCTGCCTATGTCTCTGCCTCTCTCTCTCTCTCTCTGTGACTATCATAAATAAAAGTTAACCAAAAAAAAAATTAAAAAAAATATTTTATGCTTATTGACCTATTCAAGTTTTATATTTCTTCTTGGGCAAGTTTGACATTTTATATTTTCTACCAATTTATCCTTTATCCATTAACTTTAGTTTTTAAAAGTTTATTAGAGAATCATTAATCTTAATACTTTTTAAAAAGCATTCTTTTGTATTTTTCATTCTGTGTATTTATTTGCCTTATTTGCATGTTTTCTTTTTAATACTTAAGTCTCTCTTATTTACCTTTTCAAAGAACTTTAGTTTTTATAAATGAAAAGTTTTAAGTATTTTGAAATAATTTTAGATTTTAAGAAGATTAGCAAAGATAGTATAGAAAGTTTCCACATACCTTCACTCAACTTCCAGTAACGTTAACATCTTATGTAACCATGATAAAATTATCAAAACTAAGAAAGTGTTATTACAACACTATTAATTAAACTACAGATCTTTGGGCGTCTGGGTGGCTCAGTCAGTTAAGTGGCTGCCTTTGGCTCAGGGCATGATTGCAGGGTCCTGGGATCAAGCTCCGAGTTGGGCTCCCTGCTCCTTGGGGAGCCTGCTTCTCTCTCTCTCCCTTTTCTATTTCCCTCACTTGTGTTCTCTTTCTCTGTCAAATAAATAAAATAAATCTTAAAAAAATAAACTACAGATCTTAATCAGATTTCCTCAGTTTTTCCACTAATGTCCTATTTCTCTTCCAGGATCCAAAACAGGATACCATATGTTATGGTATCTGAATTGTTTCCCCAAAATTCATTTGTTGAAGTTCTAATGCCCCCAGTACCTCACAGACAATGTATTTGGAAACAAGATCTTTAAAGAGGTAATTAAGTAAAATAAGGTCATTAGGATGGGCCTTAATCCAATATGACTGGTCTCCTTATAAGAAAATGAGGGCGCAGGCATGTACAAAGGGAAGACCATGTGAAGACAGGGAGAAGATGGCCATCTACAAGAAAAAGAGAGAGGCCTCAGAAGAAACCGATCCTGCTGACACCTTGATTGTGGACTTCTAGACTTCAGAATTATGAGAGAACAGATTTCCTTTGTTACCATCCAGTCTATGGTACTTTGTTATGGCAGCCTTAACAAAACTAACATTATCATTTAGTTGTCATGTTTCTCTAGTTTTCTCTAATCTGTGATAGTTTCTCAGTCCTTCCTTGTCCTTTAAAGGTGTTATCAACCATTAGTTGACACTTTTGAATGCTGGCATGGTATTCTGTTGAATGTCCTTTAGTTTGGATGTGTCAGATGGTTTCTCGTGATTGGACTGAGGTCATGGACTTTGGGGAAGAATAGAGAGGAACTGCCTTTCTCATTGTATCCTATCACAGAATAATACATAGTATCAGTATGTTTTACTGCAAGTGAGGTTGACCTTGATCACTTAATGTGAAGACCATGTGAAGACACATGGTTTGCCAGGTTTCTCTATGCTAAAGTTACCATTTTTCTCTTTTTCTTATGTGAATTACCAAATTAAGCCCACCAAGGGGAGGTGGAATAATTTCCTCTCTATGGAGAGAGTACTGTCTAATAACTTTGGATATACCTTAATATTAATATAATAATGAATAAGTAAATGGTTGGGGGAGATGCTTTGAAATCATTCAAATATTGTTTATTTTTAAAGTTTTTCACATAAATTCTAGGATTTATCAGCAGGTCTTGCCTGTAACAATTATTAATGTGGTATTCCAATGATGATTTTCTATTTACCTATCTCTTTCTAAATTCATCAATTGGTATTCTTTTGTAACCGAGTTGTCCCTTTTCCCTCTTATTTAATCACTTTTTCTGTATGGATTTATAGATACTGATTTTCGGGGTTGAATCCAATATTATCATTATTTCTTTTCTTAAGATTTTATTTATTCATGAGAAACACACACACAGAGAGAGAGAGAGAGAGAGAGGCAGGGACACAGGTAGAGGGAGAAGCAGGCTCCATTCAGGAAGCCTGATGTGGGACTCGATCCTGGGACTCTGGGATCACGCCCTGAGCCAAAGGCAGATGCTCAACTGCTGAGCCACCCAGATGTCCCTCATTATTTATTTTCTTGCTCAAATTGCTTCAACTTTGGTAATGGGGAACTCTTAGGTTGGCTCATATGTCCTTTTTGACATGCTCGTGTCCTTATTTTCTGAGGATGATGCTTTGTTTTCCCTTTCCAAGCCTATAATCAGTCATTACCCTAAGGATCCTTATTCATTATTAGAAAATGGTATTTAGAAACCAGGATATGGGTGCCAAAGAACTAATTTGTGGTTTTGTTTTTTCCTTCATCACTTTGTTATTCTTCATTTCATTGACTTCTGTTCTATCTTTGTTATTCATTTGTTCTGAATCTTTGTATTTCCACTGGTGGTTCCTCACTTCCACCTTCTTGGATTAAGTATTTAGATTTTTAAAATATCTTGTTTCCTTATAAACGTATAGTATTTAAAGCAACAAAATTTCCTCCCAGTTATATGTATGTTCCATAGTTTCTTTGTAAAATTTTCATTGCCATTCAATTCTGAGTAGTCATTAACTTATTTTTCAACCTAAGGGTTATTTAGTAATTTTCTTTTATTTTCCAAACAGGAGAGATATTTAAGGTATCCTTTTAGGAAACTTAATTTATAATTTAATGGATTATGATTAAAGGATATAGTGTATATGATATTGGTCCTTGGGAATTTGAGGTTCCCTCTGAGATATAATCTCTGGTTTATTTTCGATAAATATTTGGTAAGTATTCTTGAATGTAAAAACAGAAAGTTATGTGAAGAGTTCTATATATGTCTAATTATAATATTTAGATACTTGCTAACATTGCTTCTTTTTATTTGAGCTACCAGTTTCTCAGAGAGGTTATGTCAGAATTTCCAACTATAATTGTTGAACAATTTATTTCTCTCTTAAGTTACACAAATTGTTGATAAACACATATACACATGTGGGTACACACTTTGGTGCATATACGTTTCTGATGGCTGTATCTTCTTCTTCTACTGTTCCTTTTACCAGTATAGGATATCCATATTGGTTAGATGTCCCAGTAACCTATTTTTGCATAACAAATTTATGGTACAACCTAGGAGCATAAGACAAATGTTTTATTTTTTTCACAATTCTGTGGGTCACAAATTTGGGAAGTACTTGGCTGGGTACTTGGTGGGTTGTTTCTGATGTATATGGTGTCAGTTGGGGTGGCAGGGACTGGAAGATCCACTTTAAGATGGCTTCTTCACTCATGTGTCTTGGCAACTGGGCTGGGAGGTCTCAAGTAGCTGGGGCAGGTATAGTAACTTTTTGGTAAACTTTCTTTCCACATTCGTTCCACTTGGTATCTTTCATTTCCTCAGAGCAGGATTCTCTCAGGTTGGTTGGAATTCTTTTTTTTTTTTTAATTTTTAAATTTATTTTTTATTAATGAGAGATTCAGAGAGAGAGGCAGAGACACAGGCAGAGAGAGAGAAGCAGGCTCCATGCAGGGAGCCTGACATGGGACTCGATCCTGGGTCTCTAGGATCACGCCCTGGGCTGAAGGCAGGCACCAAACCGCTGAGCCAGCCAGGCGTCCCGGTAGTTGGAATTCTTACATGCACAATACACTTACCTGCCTCACTCTGCTCACCCCCAAAGTCTCACTTCATTGTGGCACTGTCTTAAAGTCAGGATTCAGCCATTTGAATGAAGTCTAGATGAACATGAGCGTTATGTTTGTGGGTTTAGTATCTTGAGAGGTGGCTGAAGACCTGTAAAGAAACATTATCTGTCCCTTTGCCTGTTATCCCCCCTCAATACATGATTGTGATAAAGGGAGAGTACAACTACAATAACACAGCAATTAAAAAAGCAGGGGAATAGGAAACACATAGAGCTACTAGATCATGGCAAATTTGAAATCCACTTCAATGCATATCACCAATTCCTTGATTATGAACCAGTCCTGCTCCCTGGGAATAATTTTCTGAAGGTCTGGCTTTACCCTCTCAGCTCTTGATTCTGTCCTCATCCTTACTTTTCTCTAAAAAATTATGTTTGCAACTGACTGGCCTTCTTACCTTGCTTCAGAAGCTCACAGAAGTGTGGCGAGGAGGAAGTTCCTTTTTTATTTTATACTGTTTCTTTTCCTTTTGACAGTGATCTTACTCATGCTATTCATTGAAAAATATTCTGGGTTTTCTATGAATCTTATTGGGTTTCATTCTCTTAGGCAGAAGCCAGATTTTAAAATCTCTTTAAGATAGGTAATTTTCAGTCTTGGGCCCTTAAGGCAATAAAGCCTTAAGAATCTCAGAATCCCTATTGTTTAACACAAAGGGTCTATAAGGCCTATCCATAATACCATTAGGAGTCCTTTAGTCTAGCTGAGAAGTTCTAGAAACACTGCCTTACATCTTTCTGAGGTTTTAATAAAGGATTTTACAGATCTACTCTGAAGTGGTTCTTTGCCCTAAGTTCTTTCATATTCCTAGAGTCTTTTTCTAGAAGAGACTGGAGATGTGCAATAGTTTCCTCCTCCCCAATTCTGGCTCCTTAATATTTTGTCTAAAGTTTACTCAAAACCTAAGCAGCTCCAGAGTGGCATTATTCATAATGACCAAAAGGTGGAAGCAACTCAGTGTCTATCAAGAAAGGAATGATTAAACAAAATATGGTTTATAAATACACTGTAATACTTTTCCATTAAGGAAGGAAATTGACTCCTGCTACAATGTGGATGAGCCCTAAGTACATTAAACTGAGTTAAATAAACCAGCCACAAAAAGACCCATAACTGTATGATTCCACCTGTATGAGGCACCCAGAGTTGTCAAATTCTTAGAGATATAAATTAGAATAATAGTTCCACTCCACGGGTTAGGCAGGGTATGAAATGAAAATTATTGTTTAATGGGTAGAGAGTTGTAATTTTGCAAGAAGAAAAGAGTTTTGGAGCTTGGTTGCACAATATGAATGTATTTAGCACTACTGAACTGCACACTTTTAAGATGTTAAAATGGTTAAGATTTTGTGTATATTTTACAATAAAAAATTTTAAAATCCAAAAACAAAACTAAGCAGGTCCTTCTTTCGTCCATGTCTTTCTTTTCTTGTCCATGTCTTTCATATTTTATCATAGCCAGGAAAGACCAGGTAGTACTTTTCACATTTGGCATAGAAACTTCCTTTGCTTGATCCACAAGTTCAATTGTTCACAGGTGACAGTGGTGCCAAACTTTCCATATATTATGTACTAAAGTTTCCTTTTCTTTTTCCTCTAATACCATTTTCCTCAGTGTCCTTTAAGACTCACCAACATATTCTCACATTTATTAGTGATCTCTTTGAGGCCCTTCCAACTTCTGCCTCTGCCTGGTGCCACATGTTTCAGTTTTTTGTTATGTCAGCCATTCATTTCTAGGCACCAGATTCTGTTCTGGTTTGCTATTGTTAGGAGCAGATGACTGGTGGCAGCTGGTCTACCAGTATCTGCTTTTATCAACTTTTTTGGCAGAACTTCTTCCCTTGTACACCATCAATATTGATTATATGGGTTGTTAATGTCAATTTTTTTTTGTAGTAGTGGAGCAGGAAATTATTGTTCAAGGTAAAAGAGGAAGAAGCAAAAACTGAATTAAAAAACTTTCCTTCAACCTGTCCAGTTTTTCTTTCCATCTACTCACCCATAGTAATTCATTATAGTTTTCAGTTTGAGTATTCCTCCTCTTCTTGACAGGGAGAGTGTCATTGTTATTTTAGCTACTTCTTTCTTCTTTGTAGCATCTGCAGCTTCTTTTTTTTTTTCTAAAGATTTTATTTATTTATTCATGAGAGACAGGGGGAGAGAGAGAAAAAGAGAGAGAGAGGGGCAGAGACACAGGCAGAGGGAGAAGCAGGCTCCATGCAGGAAGCCTGACGTGGGACTCAATCCTGAGACTCCAGGATCATGCCTTGGGCTGAAGGCGGCGCTAAACTGCTGAGTTACCCAAGCTACCCGTATGTATCTGCAGTTTCTTGAAGGTTAATTTTTGGGGTGGACAGATTTAGGGGATAGGGGAAAATTTTTTTTAAGTCTTTAAAAAAATTTCAGTTAGTAGGGCACTGGCTGCTCAGTTGGTTAAGCATTTTTTTAAAAGACTTTATTTATTCATGAGAGACTCAGAGAGAGAGAGAGAGAGAGAGAGACAGAGACAGAGACAGAGACAAAGAGAAACAGAGACACAGGCAGAGGGAGAAGCAGGCTCCATGCAGGAAGCCTGATGTGGGACTGGATCCCGGGTCTCCAGGATCAGGCCCTGGGCTGAAGGTGGCGCTAAACCGCTGAGCCACAGGCTGCCCTGGTTAAGCATTTCACTCTTGATTTTGGCTTATGTCATGATCTCAGGGTTGTGAGGTCGAGCTCCACACTGGGCATGGAACCTGCTTAAGATTCTCTCCCTTTCCTCTGCTTCTCTCCCACACTGCTCATGTGCACTCTTGCTCTCTTTCTCTCTCTCAAATAATTAAATAAATTCCAGTTAATGTACAGTATAATATTAGTTTCAGGTATACAATTTAGTGATTCAACATTTAATAACCCCTGGTCCTCATCACAAATGCCCTCCTTAATCCCTATCACCTATTTAAACCCCCTCCCCACAAATCCTATCCCCCCGTAACCACCAGTTTGTTTTCTATAGTTAAAAGTCTGTTTCTTAATTTTCCTCTCCCTCCATGTTTGTTTATGTTGTTTCTTAAATTACACATATGAGTGAAAGCATACGGTATTAGTTTTTTATGACTGACTTATTTTGCTTAGCATAATACTGTCTAGCTCCATCCATGCCATTGCAAATGACAAGACTTCATTCTTTCTTATGTATTTACCCAAGGAATAAAAAAAAAAATACTAATTCAAAGGGATACATGCACCCTGACGTTTACAGCATTATCAACAAAAGCTAAATTATGGGAAGAGCCCAAATGTCCACTGCCTGATGAGTGGATAAAGAAGACATGGTGTATACACACACACACAAAGGAACTAGGAGAAATTACAAAGACATGGGCTATAGAAATTTTAGTCTAGTGAGAAAAATATATAATTAAAATATGAAGAAGGTTTGAAGAATATAGTGTATTATGGTGAGAATAAGAAAGTAGCTTTTAAATCAGAGTTTATGGAAGGCTTCAGAAAGGAGTCAGGTAGGAGCTATGATTGTTATAGCAGAGCTTAGGCAAAGGGACTTCAGTTATAAAGGCATATATAAAAGAATGGTTTTCTGAGATAGCATAAGTTTTTGGACACCACATGTACTTGTGAATTGTTTGGAACAAAGAATGTATGCAGAAAAGTGGTTGGAGATGTAGGAGGGGCCTGAATATAATGTTATACCAAAGAACTTGGGAGTTTATTCTTTAGGACAGTGGGAAATACTGATTTTAAGCAGGGAATAGTTAGGATAAGACTGACATATTTCAAAGAGTACATAGACAGCAGAATGTGATACTTAAGCTCCAGTGTCCCTTGCTTATGTGGAAACCCTCGAAAATCCTGGAATAAGCACTAGAAATGAGTTTTATGGTTAACTGTTTTCTGAAATAGGAGTATATTTTAACTGCAATGCCCTATTTCTACTGTAACTCACTTCTTTACATTTTCCCCTAGGCTGTAGGCACTTTGGAAACCAGCTAAGGTGAAGTTTAGGATTATTTAGTAATTTTTGAAAAAGAATTATATACGTTGTAAAGATTTTATTATTTTATTCATGAGAGACACACAGAGAGAGGCAGAGACACAGACAGAGGGAGAAGCAGCCTCTCTGTGGGGAGCCTGATATGGGACTCGATCCCAGGACCCTGAGTTGAAGGCAGACGCTCAACCACTGAGCCACCTAGGGGTCTCTAAAGATTTTTAAAGATTTTTTAAAAAAATTATTATTTATTTTAGAGGGACAGACAGATAGCAAGAGCAGGAGGGGCAGAGGCATAAGGAGAGAGAATCTCTAGCACATTCCCTGCTGAGAGTGAAGCCTGAGCCTGGGCTGGATCCCAGGATCCTGAGATCATGACCTTCGCTGAAACCAAGCGTCAGATCCTTAACCTACTGCACCACCCAGGCGCCCCTAGCAATAAATTTTAAAGTAGTTTGTAATTACATCTGTGCAAAACTAAGTTATTGCTAGCCATCCTGGTATAGACATAGCTTTTGGTAATGATCTTCCCAGCGGTTAAAACGCAAAGATAAGGGCCAGGCGTCATACTATGTATATACACATATACCTACCATATTATGGTAGGTATATGTATATATACTCATTATTTTGTATCTTTCTCAAAGAAGGACACTAAACCACATAAATTTCAGGACCTACAAACCAGGGTCTTTACCTGGAGCAATATGAGACAGGACTAACTCAGTAAATTATTGTAGACTTTTTTTTCAGCCTCACGAGACAGGAAGACCGGAACCAAGGAGGTGATGGCAGAAATGGAAGGGAAAGGTTAAAATGCAAGAAGCAATCAGGGAGTACAATCTAGGGAACTTGGCACCTGTTTTGATTTGGGGGTTTAGCTTTGCAATAGGTTATCGGCGTGAATAACTGAAAGGATGGAGGAGGCCCAGTCATGGACAAAGAAAGTTAAGGGAAGCGTAAATCTGGGTGGAGGATGAATCCCACGTGGGGTTTGTTGCATTTCAGGTGTCAGACGGGTACACAAAAATGCAGGTCTGCGGCCCAGTGAAGCACCCAGGTATTGGGGGATATAACTTATTATTTTCTTTTCTGGAAGCCACTTACGGGGTTTTTGTTTTGTTTTGTTGGCCGTTGCTCTCTAATCCTCAGCGCAGGAAGCCGCAGCCGCTTCCACTCCCCCAGAGCTTCCCAGCGGCGCCCGCTCACCGGATGTGCGAGCAGCACTTCCGCCCCCAGAGGCACGCGCCCGGCGGATGCACTGCGCAGGCGCCGGGGCGCTCTTAGCCCGGCCGGACTCTGGGGGCTCTGGGAGGCTTTTCAGTGGTTTCGCGTCTGCATGGTTTTTCGCAGGTTACCTTTCCGCACAGAGAGAGCGTTCTCTTCCTAGTTAATCCCCCTCCCCCCCCCCCCCCCCAAGCGCCACTTCCCCCTCCGGAAGTCATCGGCACCTCCCTGAGGGCTTTGTAGGTCTCCAGGCACGAGGCAAGCTACGCTAATGAGGATGAGTCAGCGCAGATTTCCCAGCTGATAAACTCACGACTCATTACCTTTGGTGGTTTTGCACAAAGCCCAGAAAGTTTCGTGAGCTGAGCTTACAGGTCTGGGGTGTCTTTTGGTTCTTCTAGATTGAGAAGAATTAAGAGGGAAAGTTCTCAGTAAGATCCCTATTTCTTTTCATTCATTCATTCATTCATGATAGACACACACACAGACACAGGCAGAGGAGCGAGAAGCAGGCTCCACGCAGGGAGCCCGACGTGGGACTCGATCCCGAGTCTCCAGGATCAGGCCCTGGGCCACAGGCGGCGCTAAACCGCTGAGCCACCTGGGCTGCCCAAGATCCCTATTTCTTAAGCTAGTTTCCTTAGGAAAGGGTCCAGAGTCATTGCAGCCTCCTGGAATCCCAAAGTGGCTCAGGCCCCTGAGCCAGCCGGAAGATTGGCACTCTCCTGGGACTCAAAACTTTAAGTGTAGCAGGACAGTTGAAGAAAACTTGACCTCTTTTTTTTTTTTTTAGTTTTATTTATTTATTCATGAGATAGACACAGAGAGAGGCAGAGACACAGAGGGAGAAGCAGGTTGCCTCTGGGGAGCCCCATGTGGAACTCGATCCCGGGATCCCTGGGTCAGGACCTGAGCCAAAGGCAGACACTCAACCACTGAACCAACCAGATGCCCCTTGACCTTGTTCTTAATAACAGATGTGAAACAGATAAAGATGTATTTTAATGTATGTTTATTTATTTATATATTTAAATGTATATTTATTACTTACAAATACGTTCTAAATAAGCCATTCATGGCAGGTTGGCAAAATGTGGTAGACAGTAGTTGTCCAGGGCAAATTTTGTGTTATGTAAGATGACTGGTAACTTACGGTGTGATAGCAACTTGCAATAATTATATCTTGAGCCATGGGTTGAATTAGAAATCTGTCCACTCTTAAAAAAAAAAAACAAAAAACCAAAAAAACAAAAACCTTAACCATTCTGCTCATCTGCCTGAAGTTTTTTCTCCATTGCACTTTTTACTTTGTAATATATAGCATAATTTATTTACTTGTGATAGGTATCATTTATTATTTGGACCACATGAGATTTAAGCTCCATGAAGGCAGGAACTTTTTTCTTCTTCTTACTGTTGTATTTCAAAGGCCAAGAACAGTATTGGCCCAAAGTAAGCACTCAACATACACTCATTGAATAGATGAGAAAAGAAAAAGAATATGTTATTTTTCAAAGAGCATGAAGTAGAGCCTAGAGTGGGCTTGCATGATTGGCATGATCTATGTGGAACATAGTTTTGTTCAAAAAATGAACGAATGTTTGTGGAATACCTGGTATACCCCAAATGATAACTTGCCAAATTTCCCACAATTTATCAGCTTTTCTTCATGAAACATTCTGACATTTTATATTTGGGCCTGTGTGGTTCACCTTCATCACATCTTTTACAGTGGTAGTCTCATATCAGATAAATATTTGTTGAAAGAGCGAGGGAGTGAACTGGATTAAGGCATTAGATTACCTGGGAATTCATTCATTTATCACATGAACAGACACTTGTTTTATAGAATTATGGCCCACAACGGTAGTATTTTATAAATCAACGTCTTTTTCTGAAGGATTTTTAGGTTTCTTCTATGATAACTTTTAGGTTTTCATTCCAGTGGTCCTTCAAAAATTTAACTTATATATTCTAGGCTATCTGGATAACCAAATACTAACAGGAGGTTTCAGTGTCTTTTGAGCATATTAGCACTAATTAGTGTAGTATTTTGTTGCAGGTTAATAAAATAAAAACCAGAAGGAGCCTTTAAAAACCGTAAAAGATTTATTCACCTTAAATGAAGCCTAAATGACAGTGAACTACTCTATCAGAAGATTTCACAGTAGTTTAAAAGGAAAAAAGAGAAGAATGAGTCATAGTATCTGGTAAAATAGGATTGCTAATGTCAGTACCATATTCCTATTCTGAGAGGTGGTTTAGTTCGGCCAAGCATAATCATTGGTGTTTTTAAATTAATATTTTAAATTTAAATTTTGTTGACTTTATGGGTTTTTTGCACTTATGATTTTGTGGGTGTTTTTTGTAGTGACAAAAACTATAATACAAACAATTTGAGCTTAAGCTTACATTTGTACATATTTAATAATATCATAATGAAAATGTTTAAATTAGGAACAGGATACCTTAAAAATGTGTTTTTACTTTTAATGGATTTTAATGAGGTGTTACTTTACTCAAGTTTGTGAAAAATGACATTACAAAGTTTTGAGCTTTAGGGCCCAGGACACAGAATATTGACTTTAATGAATTACAGGTGTGACAGTTCACTGAAGGAAAGATGTTTCTGCTGTTAGTAGTGCTTGTGCTGTGAGAAATAGAAGAGAGGGATCTTAGGGAAATGTAGAAAGATTGGTTGGAGAAATTTGAGATAAAATTGGAGCTTTCTTTGCAGTTTTGCTTTTGGCTCTGAATTTGTGATTCTCTTTCTTAGTGATTTTTCTCAAATGGCTAAGTGAAATGAAGTGGTTTTGTTTCCAGATTTAAGAGAAGAAAAATGCTAATCAGCACTTCGTAGATAGTGCAAATATCTGGTGTGGAACACTGGGAGACCTAAAGAGCTGTTTAAAGTCACTGTGATAGACAGAGGAAGGAGTTACTATCTGCTCCCCCTCCCCTCACCCCGTCTCTGGTCCTGCACTGGGAAATAGGAATAGAAA
This sequence comes from Vulpes lagopus, assembly GCF_018345385.1. Lineage (NCBI taxonomy): Eukaryota > Metazoa > Chordata > Mammalia > Carnivora > Canidae > Vulpes > Vulpes lagopus. The sequence goes on from NC_054831.1 coordinate 66,035,854, forward strand.
GAAAGGAGGTGAGGGCTCTGTTTTGTTTACTTTACTAGAAGGGGTACTGGGAGCAGCTGTATTTTAGAGTCGACTTTGCTGCCGTGGCCAGAGAAATACTATCTGGAGTTCAGTCAATCCACAGATATTCATTGAGCACCTCTATGTGCTTGGCATTATGTAGGGGGCTGAAGACAGGGAACAGTACAGGGTCCATGTCTTTGGGACTTAGGTAAAACTAATACTTGTTGATTCTGTTGTATTGTGTCCCTCTCTTTGCTTGGTACACTTTAGTTAAATATGCGTGGGCAATGTGAACATTTTTAGTGCACTCTTTATATTGATTTGTCTGATTTCTGGGATGGAATACAAAGTTAGAAATTGTAAAGGCTCAGATTAATTTGTTCTTATCTTTCTCTGTTTTTAAGGGGTGTTATGAAAGTTGACATAAATCTTCAGAAAGTGGACATTGACCAATGTTCAAGTGATGGCTGGTTTTCAGGAACTCACAAATGTCACCTTAACAATTCAGAGGTAAGAATGTGAAGATAAAGTCCTCTGAAATCAGAAGCTCAGAAATGTATCACTTTAGAATTCTATTGTATTTGTGTGGGTAAGTGAACAAGAGGTATCTTACTGAGAAAGAAAAGTATCCTGTGCAGTTCTGAATGTTGAAATGTGAACTGAAAGAGGGGTAGAAAATTTTATGCACAATAACTGTTTATTTGGGGAGTAAGAGAAAGCTGAAACTAAAAATACGCCTGAAGTTTGTATTTAGTCAAAGGCTGACCCTATTCTTCAAAATGGGCTAGAAATTAAAATAGCCATGAAGTGAGAAACCCAGGAGGGGTCAACCAATGCATATTTTAGCACATATTTATGCAGTATGATTCTTGTTGAAACACTGATGCTATACATTCAGACATGCTGCCATCTGCTAGAAAAGCAATAAAGTGTGGCAGGGCAATTTGGAAAACAAGGAGAAAACTATTCAGGGCCCTGGATAAGAAATATATATATTTGTGTATATTTTCCAGTTTTCAGCCCTTGTCTGTGCCTGATTTCATGGGACTCTGGTTGGTGAAAAAGCAGGCATAGAGATCATACTTTTGGAAATAAGACTGCTACTTGTCTTTTGTAGTTTCAGAGAGGAAATGTGATTACATCCTGATTTTATTTCCAGTAATCTATCTCTCAGATCCCCAAATGCTCTGAAACAACTGAATAATAAAAATCTTAGATACTTATATTATCCCAACTTTGAGTCCATGAATTTGTGAGCAAGATCAGCTTAAAAAAATTTATTTTAAATACAGGCAATATTGCCTTAAATGTAGTAATTTAAATCTTCATTTTTAATTCTTGTTCTTGTGAAAGATGGTTTTATACAGTGCATTTTTCTTACTATCGGATATGATGCTCTTTATTTTTTATTTATTTTTAATTTTAATTTCAGTATAGTTAATATACAGTGTTGTATTAGTTTCATGTGTGCAGTATAATGATTCAATGCCTAGTGCACCACCACAATATCTCTTAACTCTCTTACCCCCTAAAAGCCCTCATAACTCCACATATCCCTCTCATCATCACACATCCTTACCATACCCCCTGACTTCCACTTCCTTAATGCCCCCTCTACATTACCACACATCCCCTACCCCCTCCCACATTTCTGTACATCTCCGCATAGTCAACCCTTCACAAAACCCTCAATTCCTTCACCTCCCCCCCCCCAAATTTGGATTCAGATTATGTAAGTGAAATGTTTCAGTCTTATCAGTTTTGTAAGTTAAGTCCTCTTTTTGCTTCCTTTCACTTTTTATTCTTATGATTTTGAACTTTTCTGAGTTTCTACTCCCCTTTGGATGCTGGCATTTCTAAAGATACAAATTTCAATCACTGATCTAGCGAACATCTTTAGTCTGATTATTATCTCTATGCCAATAGCGTATACCCATTTAGGTTTGTCTTTTAGCCAGGGTGAAATTTTTTCTGCCTGGGTGTTGTAGTGTGGATATTGATCTGTATGTGCTTATTTCTGTATAGCCTTGTTTCAGTGATGCTCCTGGTTGGTTGAAATAAGCAGTCTGTCTACAAACAAGGAGGCATTTACTTTTCAGTTTGAGACAATGGCTGCTTGGCTCTGATAATCTTGGTATAGTGGTATTCCCCCCCTCCCCCTTATAGTACATCTATTTGACTAGCTGGTTATATTGCAAGAATCTCTTTCTCCTCTGGAAGATTGATTTACTTTCATTGTACCAGGATGGTTAATTATCTTTTTTTTTTTTTTAAAAAAGCTTTCAAATAAACTAAGTTATTTCAAGATAAAATACTATCCTCTGTTCTGGTTAAGAAAGATTATGTTGAAATGTGTAACTTTTTGCATTATATGGGAGCATTATATTTATTAAATCCCTATAGGGAAAACTAGGAAAATATATCCTACAAGAATACTGACAGTTCAGTGAATTTCATTTGAAAATGTTGTCAAAAGAGGCTCAATGATGGGGTGCCTGGGTGGCTCAGTTGGTTAAGTGTCTACCTTGGGCTTAGGTCATGATCCCAGGGTCCTGGGATGGAACCCTACATCAGGCTTCCTGTTGAACAGGGAGCCTGCTTCTCCCTCTCTGTATGCACCTTCCCCTTGTGCATTCTCTGTCTTACATAAATAAATAAAATCTTAAAAAATATGGCTCAGTGATAAAAAAAAAATCAATAAACAGTAAATGTACAAAATGCATATTTTGACTTAGACTCTGGCTCTCTCTATCTATCTTCCCTTGCTAGGTGCTAGAATTGGGAGTGGGAGACAGTGTTCTGGGTTAGGCCCATGAGGCCCTTGATGGGTAGTCTGACTCACACAGGGCTTCCTTGGAGCTCTTCACACCATTTTGTTGGGCTTCTCTAAGGTCCTTTCGTGGGTGCTGGTCACTCTAGGCACCTGCAACAATTCCATATCCATACCACATCTTCAGTCTGTGGGCTAGCAGTGGTCTTTCAGTCCTTCCCTGGGCTGATGTGAGTTAGAGACGAGGAAGTGGCTTCTCTTGATCTTGAAAGCAGGAAGAAAAATCACATGTTCAGGGTATTTTTCATCTACAGTGTCTCCTTCATTCTTTGTCACATACCTTCTGTAGTGGACCCCAAGGATCACTATTAAACTGGCTTATTTTGGGAGATAGTTAACATGATTCATATTTGTAGGGTATAGGGGCCTATCCTTATGAATATCCATGTCATTAGAAACAGATACTCATCATGTTTATTGTGGGTTTTAGCTAATGTTTAACATTCTTCTCTTATAAATAGTAGCGGAACTCACACATTTTAGTTGTATTGAGGCAAACTTTTTACTTTTAAATGTTTCTGATGTATTCAATATTTAGCCTTCCGGGTGTCTTAAACCAGAATACTGAGTCTGTTGGAAACAGGTAAGTGGCATGTGACCAATGACAAAAGCCTCATAGCATTTTAAAAAGGCATAGAATGGTTAGTGAGGAAAATAATTTTTTTTAAAGATTTTATTTATTTATTCATGAGAGACACAGAGAGAGGCAGAGACACAGGCAGAGGGAGAGGAAGAAGCAGGCTTCACGCAGGGAGCCCAACACGGGACTCAATTTCAGGTCTCCAGGATCACACCCTGGGCTGAAGGTGGCGCTAAACCGCTGAGCCACCTGGGCTGCCCAGGAAAATAATTTCTCAATGAGTTTGAGTCCTCACAGAGACTAGGAGGCCACCAAGTATTTTTTGAAGGGCATAGTAAAACAGGATCTGGACCGACATCCTGAACTGGATTACAGGATTATTCTGGCTGTTTTTGTAAGGGATCCAGATCATTGCAACAGGGACTTGATCATGTTGTCGGTATTCATTTAAATAATTCTTGGCCTGTTTTCATATCATTGTTTGTGTTGAGTACACAAAATCCTCTTGCAGAATGGTTTATTAAAAACATTAAAATAAATGGATATTCATTTTTGTTTTAGATGTTTCTTTTGCTTTGTTTCCATTATAAGAACTTTTTAAAATCACTCTTCAGAGTAGGATGTGGCCCTAAAACTTTTTAATTATATTCTATTAGTAAAAGTGGTCTAAATATCCATCCATAGTATGTGTATTTTTAATCTAAAAGGTATGATTTTTTCTTGTATTTATAAATTCTGTATATTATAAATAAGAAAACTTAGATAAACTAATATTTTAATATAGGTCATATATTATAAAAATTTTATCTTTAATGATAATAAATTAACTGATTCACAATGTTTTAAATCTTAGTTTAATACTTAGTAATGCAGGGGTCCCTGGGTGGCTCAGTTGATTAAGTGTCTGACTTCAGCTCAGGTCCTGGGATGACTTCAGCCCCTTGCATCCGGCTTCCTGCTCAGCGGGGAGTGTGCCTCTCCCTCTCCCTCTATTCTCTCTGCCTCTCTCAAATAAATAAATAAAATCTTTAAAAAAAATACTTAGTAATGCAATGATTCAGAGGTCTCTAAGTTCAATTTATTTTTATACTTTGTTTTAATGTCTGTCATAGTTGAAAATATGACTTGCAAGGGTATGTCATTCCAAGTTGTAGAAATAATTTGTTGACTGTGTTTGCTAAATGACACTGTTCATTTTTCAGTCCCATGTACCAATTTTGCAAAGATTTTGGAAAATTCAGCTGGCAGTTTTTCATCTAACCTGATGTCAGTTGGTCCTTACAAATTATTTGGAAAGCTGGGCATTTTAATATTTTAGGGCAATAGGTTAAAAAGTCCACTCACACTTTTATGAGGAATATTTTCAAACAGATTAGGAAATTTTATTTTCAACTCTAAACTATATAGTTATTGAGTACTTATAGTTTTTTTGGCAACAAAAGCCACATAACACTGAAAACATTTCCAAATATGCATTTTCAAAATGCTCACTTCAGAAGGCTTTCTCATGGATTATTAAACTGTCACTTTTACTTTGAAGGAACAGCTTATATGTGTTTTTGAAAATACCTGCTACATAAGCACTAGTGACAACCACTTGTTATTGTAGAGCAGGTCAGCAAATTTGGAGCATTTGTTTTCTTTATTTTTATTTTTTAAAAAGATTTTATTTATTCATGAGAGACACACAGAGAGAGGCAGAGACATAGGCAGAGGAAAAAGCAGGCTCCCTGCCGGGAGCCCTATGTAGAACTAAATCCCAGGACCCTGGGATCCTGTCCTGAGCCGAAGGTAGACGCTCAACCACTGAGCCACCCAGGTGTCCCCATTTTCTTTTCTTTAAAAGAGTAATGCATAGTCTTTGAGTTTGAAAACAAGTAGCTCCCTTTGATATAATCAGAAAATTTTTGTGTGGGAAAAGGTCTTCCGGGTTATGCACCATCTCATTTTGAAGAATTGTAAATATTTTATGATTTAAAATAATATACTCTGTGAATCTACTTAGACAGTCAAATGTAAATGCTAATACATGGAAATTTGAAAACAGATGAAGGAACCAGTTAACCACTGTTGATGCCTGGGAACCCCTAGATTTCCTTCAGGATACCTCACATGACTTACCAGTATTGTCATATGGCATGTGGACCGAGTAAGAGCATTAATATCTATTGAAGCCTTAAATTAGTAAAGCTTGATTTTTTTTTAAATAAAAAGGTTAAACATAATAGAAATTCTACTATTCTCTTTTCACATGTCAATTAACCTCTTGTGTCCTTCTCTTTAGAGACTACTCCTTGAGGTTATTAGATTTACAATTCCACCTAGAATCACCAGAATGGTTGTGTTGTCAGCTAAGCCAATGGTTTTATAAAGCTCTGAGATAGTTTTCTGATACCTCTTTTTTATACTGAATGTATTAAATGGGAATCCACTTGTAACTCTTTACTACTCCATTAGATCTAAGTTAATTAATTTCTAAAGATACATTTTTCGCAAGTTGAAAATGTCAGAAAGGATGTCCTTTAGTATGCAAGAAAAGAAGCTTAATGCAAAAATCTAAGGAAAGCAGGAGTTAATCATTCTGTTTTGGAAGCCATCTTATAAACAGAATATAGCTTACTCATTTGGCTACAATAGGATTTAGAGTACTTTTCCAGAGATGTCTTACTGAATTCAATTTGACTCAGTGAAATTGCATAGAAATAGCTGTATGTTAGTTCTCATCTTGTGGCTGCAATCGACAGCCTCTTCTTTTCTCTTTAAGCTCTTCTTTCCTCTAGAAAGTTTCTGCTTAGAAATATTATTGTTCACCTATCTCTAGAACTCTGTTGTTTTATCCAATGGTTACTAGCTACATTATGGCTATTGAAATGTAAATCAGTTAAAATTAAACAAAATTAAGAATTCAGGTCTTTCCTAGACTGATTTTAAATGCATGATAGCCACATGTAACTAAGGCTACCATATTGAACAGTGTAGTGCACAGCTGTGCTCTAGAATATGGTCTAGCTTGTAGTATAGTCGAAACACACAGATTATTGAAACCCTTCAGATCTCTGAATTTCCTCTTATGGTAACACTGCCTTTAAATCCACCAGGGGACATTAAAAGGACAAACTTGAAATGAATTTTGGCCTATGCAGGCATTCTTATGATCTATTGTATTATTTCAGTTGAAAATAAATATTGTGAAACTTGCAAACTATTTTTAATGCCATCGTTTTACACTGAAAATTGTAAAAATCTTCAGTAAATGGAGAAAAGTAAATATTGACAGTCTTTTAGATGTCTACATTTCTTCTGTATTTGTAGTAAAACTTTTCTTTCCCTTCATTACTAATACAAAATGTGGTAAATGTGAAGTTATACTCTCCTGCTAGGATATAGGGCAGTGATCAGGTATTTGTTCACTGGTGCTTAGCAGTACCTGACACATTTGTTGAATTAATGGAGGCAGCCCACTCTCTTGCTAGATGGCCTCCCTGTAATGTACAGCCACTGCTTTTGCTTTCTCCCACTGGAATTGCCCAAAAATAGTTAAACATTTTTTTCTTCCTAGTAGTCCTTCATTGAGCTATTTGAAGAATTCTCTCAGTCTGCTTCTAAGTCTTATTTCTTCTAGGCTCAGTATCCACTATTTCAGTCAAGTATCCTTGCTTTACTAGGCTTAATTTAAAAAGGCAACACCACTACTGTATGGATCCTCATTTGTTTCTGAAGTTTATAAAGCCCTAACTTGTGTGATTTTGTTACATAGTCCTCCTTACTTAAATTATTAGAAACTGATTGTATTTTCCAGAGTTTTTCAATATGCTCCTGAGATTTATTTGGCCTAGATACTCTGGAATTGTTCCCAAAGTAGGGTTACTATTCCAAAATAACAGTACTGGGGCACCTGAAAAGTCTGTTAAGGGAAAGCTGGCTTTTTTGCTTACAGAGAGGTTTTCAGCAACTGAGCCAAGAGTTCAACAGTGGCTACCGCCACCTTGTGGTTGGGGGAAAGAGAGAGGCAGGGATGGGACTTAAAGGGAGTAGGGGAAGAAGGCAATCTCTGAGGGGTAAATCTAAAATCACTGTTGGAATACTGTACGTATTTCCATATGCCTAGTTGAAAGCTGGTTTGTATGTTAGGTTCTGGTCAAATCTTGGACCACCGTTTCTAACATTGTCTTGTGCTACCCAGTTCTGACTTTAGTTTGTTCACCTCTAATTAGGTATCTTATGCTTCTCTGTTTAAGACTCACTTTAAGTTTGCTGAACAGTTGTTCTTATTAATACTTATTATTATGATTTACAAGATAGTTGTTTTCTTTTCCATGGGACACATTTTCTAATAGATCAAGTTCATTGTTTTCATTCATTCATTCAATGTATATTTATTAGCAACTGCTATATATCCAGGTACTGTTGTAGTGTCTTGAGATATACTGTGGTGAACAAAACAAAGGAAATCCATAATTTAAAAGAAATCCTTTCATTCTAGAGGGAACTAGACAGCTTAAAATATATCAATTGATGTTAACTTTTTAAAACACTAACTTTGCTAAGGGACTGAAATACCATACATTAATTTTTGAGACACAGGAATGAATAATCCTTATCATAAAAGACAAGTCTTTGCACATCTTCCAAAAATACAAGAATTTACCTATTGAAATGGCAAACAGTAAAAAAAAATTATAATGCTCAGTGTTGGTTAGGTTTTATGCAAAGTGGACATTCTCATACATTATTGATAGAGATGCAAATTGTTCTCAAATTTTCTGGAAATATGGTAAAAATGTATCCCCATTAGGAATTGCATTCTTTTTTGGTTCCATTTACTTATTTTAGAGAGAGAGCACAGGGTAGAGGGAGAGGGAGAGAATCTCAAGCCAACTCTCTGTGAGCACAGAGCCCAAAGTGGCTCAATGCCATGACCCTGAGATCACGACCTGAGCCAAAATCAAGAATCGGATGCTTAACTGACTGAGTCACCCAGGCACCCCAGAATACATTTTTTATATGACTATCTTATACTTCTTGTTATTTTCTAGGAAATACATAACAGGATAATTCTATTTTGGATTAGGAATAAGCATGTATGGGGAGTTTTAGGTTATAAACTACATTTAACTTTGGGGATTGGATATGAGATTATGGGATATTGTTCTATGTCGGTGTCACTTTTAGACATAATACATAGGCATTGCATTAAGTAACAGCTGTGAGAATCCAGCATCTATCTCACTGAAGAGAGGAATTAAGCTTAGGCTTTGGATTTGTGTTTAAGTCTGAAGCTTGAAGCTGTATGGAGGAAGTCACTGAATAGAATGACATTAACTTCCAGTGAAAGTTGTAGCAGTTTATTGCAGGGTTTTATTTGGGGCCTTGTGCTGGTCAGCAAATTCATCAATTCTTTGAAAAATGATACAGGGGACAAATAATTAAGAATAAAAAATTCAAAAAAAAAAGAATAAAAAATTCATCAGAAGTTAAAAGTCAGAGACTGAGATTTTGCTGAGTTGGAGAAATGGACATCTTTATCAAGGTGAAAGTTAATGGGAACAAAGGTGAGATCCTGAATATGAGTACAAAACTCTTTTTGAACATAGTAAGAATGAAATGGTTTAGTTGTAACACATGTAAAAAATAATATTTGGGAGAACAGTTGAAAGTTCAGCCTGAGTCAGTGGTATGGTGTGGCTACAAAATAGCTATAGCAAAAGCCAGGCTTAGTCTTTGGTTGTTCTCTAGGTATTGGGAGATTCACATCTCACTGTATTCTAAACTTAACAGAAAAAATACCTCAAATAGTGTGCCAAGGAATATAGAAATTGAATATATAATATTAGTAAGGGCTTTGAAACATTGTTTTTTGGAGACTCAAATTAAAGATGTTTTGCCAGGGAAGAGAAGACCCAGAGATGATCTGACAACTGTTTTCAAACATGAAAGTAGCTATTATATGACTATTTATGTTTTTTTTTCCTGAAAGGACTCAGGGGCTAGGCTGTGACTTATCAGCAAGCTAGTAGGAACAACAGAAGGCTCTCTTTAGTTCAGTGTAAGTGGAACATTTTAACAATCGTAATTCTTCAAAAATTGAGAATATGTATTTTTTAAACATGAAACTGTAAATGTGAATTTGGAGTTGTTTAATCACACGGTGCCAGGATGACCACCTGATGAGGAAGCTATAGATTTTAGTATTTTCAATAGTGAAAGATACCACTTGACAGATTTTTGCAAGGCTCATAAAAACTTAATGCAACATGGCTGTATCATTGGATTTGATGCCTCTTAAAGCTTCTCTGCGATCCTAACGTTTTGTATTCCTAGGATACTATAAAGGAAAACACTAACAGGTTCTTTCATCCAAAAACAACACTCAGATTTTCCTTGCATTCATAATACCCTGAATGCTCACACTGCCTGTGGTTGTGCCTGAGATTTCTCAAACCTGAGATTTTCTGTTTTTTTTTCTCTCTGATGATGGCAAAGCAAACTGTTATTCATCATTGCCACCTTCATTTGTGCTAGCTTATATGATTCTATTCACAATTACTCATTAATTTGAGTCTCATGATGCAAGACGCAAATTTTGTTGGAAGTGAAAAGGAAAAGCCAAAAGATGTTTAGTTGACTGTCAATCTGGGACAATCTGAGCCAGAAAGGAGGCAATATGGGGGAATGCCATTAATTTTTCTTTAAGCTAATCTGCTTCCTTTGCTTATGAAAGACTCAGATACCTTAGAGTAGGAGATAAACCCATTTTTCAGCTATGACAAGTTCATGATATTTGGTATCTGTTCTTCAATAACACTTCTTTGTATATATACCCTATCACTGGATTGTATCACTAACCTTGAAGTTGTTGACCTAATGTTGGGACCTTTGGAGTATATGAATTATAATGTACAAAGGGGAGTGCTACCTATCTATTCAATGTGAATAGACTCTGGATAGATGGATCTATTTATATCTGTCCATCTATCTATATCATCTATCTATTTATCTGAGATATGCAATCATTAAGACTTGATTTTAGGTTTCTGTTTTATGAACTTTATGGACTACATAAAATGTTTCTCTAAAAAAAAACACAAATTCTTACAAGATCTTATTTATGAATGCTGTAGGTACAGTCACTTGATAATATTTGTTGGTAACTAAGTTTTCTTTAGCCCAAGCCTGAAGACTCTATCACATCCCCAAAAAGGAAGTGTCCTGTTGATACGTTTGTTTTTCAGTCTCTGTATAAGAAAATAATTATTTAATAATAATAGGGCATGTTTATTTAATGATTATGCTGCAAACTAGGTATGCTTGTTTCTATTTTCTAGGTGAGGAAACGAAGTCTTACAGTGGTTTTAAGTAACATGACTAAGATCATAAGACCAGGAAATGATAGGTCAGTAATTTAAACTATAGGAAGGTAGTATGGTCATCCTCCCTTATCTGTGTTTCACTTTTCCACAGTTTCACTTTCCTGTATTCAGCTGTGGCCTAGAAGCAGATGGCCCTCCTTCTGACCTATTGTCAGAAGGTGAGTGGCAGCCTGATGCTATGCCCCAATGCTTATGTCACTCACCTCACTTCATCTCATCACGTAGACATTTTATCATCTCATATCATCATAAGAAGGAGGGTGAATGGAATACAACAGCATATTTTGCGAGAGAGACACATGTTCATATAACTTTCATTACAGTATATGGTTATAATTGTTTTGTTTTATTATTATTACTGTTAATATTTTGCTATGCCTAATTTATAAATTAAGCTTTGCTGAAGGTATATATGTATAGTAAAAAAACAAAACATGATATATATATAGAGCTTGGTACTATTTGCAGTTTTAAGCATCCACTGGGGTTCTTGGAATGTATGCCCTGCAGATAAGGAGGGACTGCTATATAGCTGACAATTTGCTGTTTGGAAAGAGAGTTACTGACTGGTAGTGACCCGGGGCTAGTACTATTAGTGTTGTAGTTTTACCCATGGGAGCTCAGCTGGGAGGCATGCTGGAATCTTACGTATATGGGAAATTAGGTATAGAACTGATATAATTTTTGGGTGGCCAAAACAAATTTCCGAAAGATGTGGCAAGCTTACATACAAATTTGGATTAGGGTCAATAGACAGAGGGTTCCATCTTGTAGGTTTGTGAGTGGCTACAGCAGAAGTTTCTTGAGAGTGGTGATACTTTCGTTTCAGTGTATGGCATGACTTGGGATGGTAGAAATGTCCAGTTTGAAACAAGATTTAGAGGATATGATCCATCTCATTAGAGGTTGGTGAGAGCTGTACATAGTCTGGGCATCAGCTAAGAGGGCAGGTATTAAGGGAGGGGACCTATTTCCAGCAGGAAATTAGAATACAAATCAGAATGTAGAAATAAAACAAAGGTGAATATGGAGGATTGCAGCTCTCTGGGTACAGAGATGACAAAAGGATCCACTATGTTTATGATCATATATAAATACATTTAGACACTATTGCTGAAGACAAATGCTTAAGTGCTCCCAAACTTCTCTGTGACCTAGGATTAGAGTGGGGCCCAGATTAAAGTTGGGAAATTAACAGCATATTCAGCCAACTAGTGTAGTTTGGGGCAACAGAATTGACTTGCATACACCATGGATATGAACTCAAAGCAACGGACTTTCTTGATCTTCTCAATTTGGTGAGAGAAGCTAGTGAACATATCTGGAATATGTAGCTAAGATATAATGGAGCCAATCAGGAGGAAAAAAACCCTACCTATTAAACCTTTGCTTTTGTCATATTCAGTAGCGGAAAAATTGCTACTTGTCCAATTCTAGATATGAGAAGCAATCAGAATATACAGTAAGTGCTTGAGGGTGACTTTTTGGGGGTTAAATATAGCTTTGCATCATTAGCTTATGTGGGAAAAAATCCCATTATGACAGCAAATCAGATCTAATCTGGCATTCCCTCTGCTACAATTATATAAAATATGGTGGAAACTTGTCAAAGCTTTCAGCGAGAAATGAGGCTACTGATGCTTGGCAGCCCCCTTTTTGAGCACAGTGAAGAATCACGTTGCCTAGTTACAGCCCTTGGCTGATTTAGAAAGCTTTAACTATTATACAAGAGTTAAACTCTATTCCTTGATATCTTTTTTTCCCCTTAAATGAAAAAGCCTTATTTACCACCTTCTTAATTTTTTTTCGGTGTCTTTACCAAGTAATTTATGTGTATTTACCCAGGGGAAGTTTCAATTTATCATTATTTTTCCCTCCCCAGGGTTTATAGATTGAGAGAGATCAAGTGGGTGGTTGATGATACAAGCAGAACATAAAGTATTGAAATAACTTAAGTGCTTTTGCCCTCAAAGTAATGTGCAAGTGTCTATTTCAAAATTGTTTGTCTTTTGAAGTCTTTGTGTTTTCCCTCTCTTTAGGCTTATTCATAGTTTGAGTTGCTATTGTCTTTAAAATGCACAAGAATATATGATATATAATTATATTTTTGTATTTCAAAATGTAAACATATAGGTGTATGGAGGGATGTAGGGAACACTGAATGTAACCTGATGAAACAGGAATAAGAGTAGAGGCTGAGATTGGTTCCCAAACACTGAAAACAGAAGGATTAAGATGAAAAAATGAGAAAAACATATAAATGGATATTTACAGCCGTTATTATTGTACATCAATTAGAAAAGTGTGTGAAGGGGGAAATGTCTGATGTATCAGAATCCATTTCAATGGGATAAAAATACTCAAGGATTTATCAGTGTGGAGGAGATATTAAGAAGCTTTTGTTTCATGTTCTGTTTCCAGAAAGTAGTATCTTTATACTATTTTAAATGTGTGGATATCCATGTCATAGTTCTTCAGGAAACAGAGCTGTCCCTAAGAAGTGCTTTCTATTATCTTGCCATAATTATTGTATTGAAGTAAAGCCATGACCTAATCTTTACTATAAAATTATTTCAGTAGATTTTACTATTGGCTTGTCAGTACAATGTCTGTTTTATGCATTCATAAGCAGTTTTTCCTGCTGGTGCTTACAATTCCACGATTATCTGAAGGGAGTTCTATAGAGTTGATTCTGTATTTACATTTGGAGATAGGATAATGCATAGTGGTCTCTCCAGGCTTGGCTCCATTGA